>NW_026533216.1:285000-340000 GCF_028296485.1 Oppia nitens | reverse complement strand
ATAAATAAAATAAGAAAAAAAATCAAAATTATTATTATTATTATTTTAAACACACTAAATCCGTGAATAAAATATTTATTTATTTTTTTTTTTTGGTTAATTTTACGGTCAAAATGTGCGATAATTATGGTGAATAATAATAATAATAATAATAATAATATATTAAAATATATAAATTACTAGAAAAAATATAATTATAACCAAAACTATTCACACAAACACAATAGCTTTTGGCAATAAAATAAAATTATTTGCACTTTTTTTTTAAACACTTGTCAACACTTGCATAGACACACTCAGTCACATAACTATCCCAACGATAGGTACGGTAGGTAACTATCAGATGCCGGTGCTCACACCTGCCTATCGTTTAGCACTGTTATTAATTTTTTTAGGTAAACTTAATAAATATATTTTCTCACTTATTTTTCTCTAAATCGTCTTATTTGTTATTAACAGTATTATTATTATTATTATTTGTGCTAATATTTGTTTCATTGACACTTCCAACTGTGTGTGTGTGTGTGTATGAGTGTCTGCCTGTCTCTGGTATGTCCATCTGCACCTCCAGTTCCTCTCTAAAGTTTTTTAAATATTTATAAATATTTTTTTTTTTTGATGAACTAATAATAACCTACGGTTCCGATTACACGCTAAACCTATTGGTCATTCAGAGTGTGTGAGTGTGTGTGTGTGTGTGTGTGTGTGTGTGTGTGAGTGAGTGAGTGAGTAAGAGAGAGAGAGAGAGAGAGAGAGAGAGAGAGAGAGAGAGAGAGAGAGAGAGAGAGAGCTATTTAAACTTTTATTTGCTTATTACTGATTATACTGTAGAAGTCAATAGACTTTTTTTTTTGATTCAATTGAAATTGTAAATATAACCAAAAAAAATTTGAATTTGTTTTTATCATAATATAGATAAATATTTATCAACTATACTGTACTGTATATAAATTGTTTATATAGATTGATTGATTGATATTGTTTATTTAGTACAGTATACTGTATATATGTCTATATTTTTTTATATTGTGATATACAGTGCACTATACTATCAATAATATATATATATATATTATGCAAACACTAGTGTCCAATACATGTAAATATAAAATTTATTTTTAAAAATAATATAATCATTTAGTTGACCATAAAAAATAAACCTTACAATCAGTTATTATTAATATTTATTTTTAAAAAAAGTTATAATTTTATCAATTTTATTTGCTAATATAATATTTGCTAATTACAAATATAGTTTGTTATAATTAATTAATTAATTAGTTATCGGTATAATTTTTTTAACACTAATTTACCTAAATATTTATTTTGTTAAAACTACACTAAAATTTAAAAATATTATTATTATACATATAATTATTATTTGTTGAGTAAAAATTAGTGATTTAATAGAAATAAATAAAAAACAAATATAAAAAACAAATTTTTATTTTACAGATTAATTTCTTGATTTTTATTAAATATTTAATTTGATAATAAAATTATTATAATATTAATGCAATTGTTATATAAAAAAACTTTAGATTACTTTATCTATTATTTTAATAAACAAAAAATTTACAACAAAAAAATACATTATAAAAATTTTAATAACTATTATTATATTATTAATTTGTATAATAAAATTTACAATTAATTGTTTTAAAAAATACATTTTTTAAATTAGTAAATTATTTTGTATTTAAAATATCACATACAGTTTTTAAATGGCTATTAATTTATAGTAACTTTATTATTATTTTTTTGTTGATAACTTATATAAAATATTTGAGTTTAAAAAAATAAAAATTAATCATGCAAAAATATTGTAATTATAACTGTGTGATTGATAACAAAAAAATTAAATATATTTATATATAATAAATTAATATTGATAATTTTTAATCTGAAAATAATTTATAATTTTTTTTCTATTTAATTTTAATTTGTGTTTTAAATTAGTAAAATCAATTTTAATCAATCAAGTTTTATGAACATTTAAATTAACTAAAAAAATATTTTATAAAATGATATTTGATATAAAAATAAAGTTAAATTTATTTTTCTAAAATATATATATATATATATATATCTTTCTATATTTTTAAATTTAAATATATAATTTTTTAAATATAAAAAAATATTTATAATATACAGTATATGTTAAATGTTTATTTAATATACATATTTAAATACTGTATCTATTAGTGCCATCTATTAGTGTTTAAATATATTTATATAAAATAATTGAAAAATTGATTTTTAGATCAATTGTTGATTTAATAAAATATATTTTTATAATTTATTTTATTTAAAATTAATTATATATACAGTAATTATAAATAATTGGACATAAAATTATTTTCTTGATTAAATTTTTTTCAAATTTAAATAAATAATAAATTAATCTCAATATAGTTAAAATTAATATTAATTTAAGAGTAATTATATTTTTAAAATATATAAAAGCATATAAAAAATATTTTTATTACTTTAATTTGCAACTAAAATTTTATTAAAAACTAATTAATGTAAAAAAATAATAGAAAATATTTTCAGCATATTTACAATAAATATATTATTAACATAAATTTTATCATAAAATTTAATAATATAATTAATAAAGAAAGCAAAATTTGTATTATTAAATATATATTTTGTAAAAAAACAAAATAAAGTATAATAAATATGTGCCTTTAGATGGCCACTCTGTCATATATATATACACACACAGATATGCTCTCCCTTTTTCCCTCTCTCTCTCTCCCCTCCGATAGGTCAGTCCTATTGGACTGACCACTATATAAGTGGTCGACCGATCATTTTTTTCTCTCTCTCTTGTTTTCAATCTCTTGATTGACTTTCACCTGAAAAGACAACACAAAAACAATTTTTTAATTTTTTTTTAATTTTACAAATAAATTTTTGACAAACCATTTTTTGATTGTGTCCTTCATTTTGCTGCCCGCACCACATCCAGGGACACAATTTGGCGCAGTCTTCAAGGATCAACCAATTCACGACTGAACAAATCAGACATCAAATCAATTCAAGTCAATTAAGAGATCTCAAAAAGACATCGAAGGAACCGAACGGTTCCCAGAACGGTTGATGGTTGGCCGCGCAAAAGCGGGGGTTGCGGTCATCCGCGCCGCTAAGTCGGCTCGGCCTGTTGCAGACGAATTTCGGTTCGCGTTTTTTGCCGGGCTTGTTCCTCGTAGGCCCCATAACGATCACGTGACTTGGATCGGGCCATCTCGTGAGTGGCCGAAACTTCATCGAAGCGATTCTTTAAGTTCTTGTTGTTTCCTTTGGTGACCATCACTTGGTGGAAGTGGTCCAACGGTCTGGGAAAAAGGCGGTCAAACAGACAGCCGAGGCCACGGTTTCATTTCTTTGTCAGCTGTTCGACGGCGATGAAAGTTTGCGTTTGAATCACATCAACACCAACGACGGTACGGTTGTGTGCTGCAAAACAAAGGAAACATTTTTTGTGCAAGCAGTTTTTCGAAATGGCAGCCGTCGGAGGAAATGGCGGAGGACAAGACCCGCAAGACCAGCAGCGGCCGCGCAAACGGTGATTGTCACCAAAGGAAACATCAAAAACTTCAAGAATTGTTTCGAGGAAATTTCGGCCACTCACGAGATGGCCCACTCCCAACAATGGAAGTATATAAACTCATGATATTAAAAAACAAAAATCATTTTAAAGTTTTCATTCAAACAGACAACTAAAATGTCTCTCAATATGAAACTTACCAATGAATGCTCTTTCTTTGTTTTGAACAAGGGCTCGATGTTGAGCCTTTTGATCACTTGGTCCCAACAAATTGCAACTATAAAGTCTGCTTTAATTGCTAGTATAAAGCATTAATCAAACAATATGACAATTATGTAAGTATATATATATTTATTAATTCTTTAAATTTATTTTTTGTTTTTTCTTTTTATAGCAAAAATCAAAAGCTACAACTATTGCCAAATTGCGATTAGTTTTTAATTATATTGTCAAAACAAATAATGAATTTTTTTTGACATTAAGTTTTATAAAGATTTAACTCAACTATCTACAATTGTTAGACGTTTAATTCAATGTAACAATCGAGGATTACTTGCAAATAAATTAGTAAGTAGCTTGTATAATTAGTTTTACATGTAAATACTTATATATTTTATATTATATAGACATCAAAAAATCAATTGGATAAATATATTTGGAATATATTAACGTATAAAATAAATATTTTTGAAAAGTTTAAAAAGAAATTAAAGAGAATAAACATCAAGAATCACCTGAAGAAGAATTTGACATGTTATCTCTTCAAGAATTAATTGTTTTGGCTCCTCAAAAATTGAATGAATTTGAAAAAAGTCTTGGAAAAAGACAAACTTTTGGAAATCGGCTATTATTTTGATGCAAAATAATGCAGTAATTACAGTAAAAATCGAAAATAGCACTACATATTACTATGGCAAAGTTATTCGAAGAGATGATGCGTCTAAAATTGTCATTCATCACCACTTACAGGATGATTTGCATACTTTTTGTTTAAAAACAAATATTGTAATTATTAATTACGCTTCTGAAAAATATTTAGGTAATAGTAAATCCAAAAAATTTGGATAAAGAGAACTCTATTGTTATTCATATATTATGGAAATGGTTTATTGGTACTTGTTATCATTGCCAATTATTAATAAATAAATAAATTTGTGAATTATTTATGTATTACTTCATTATTGTGTCATTACAACTGCGTTGCGTAATTAAGGGAGGGTTTATTTTCCCATATTAAATCCTGATACGGACCTATAAGCACTCCATCCCTACCATAATAAATACAGATTCAGTAAAAGTAGTTTTAGTTTTATAACATAGTTTATAACATATATACTAATAATAATATATAAAAGTTTTTATATAAAATTTAATATATAATAATAAAAATTATTAATATAAATGTAATGATAATAGTTTTTACAAAAAAGAAACATTTTATTTAAAAATTAAAATAATGTATAAAAATTGAATAGATAGTATTGTAGAACCGCTAAGTTAAATGACTAAACTTAGACATCCGGGATATTTATATATAAAAAATTTTATTAAATTTACTGGAAATAGTTATTTTGCATTTAATAATAATAATAACATTAAACGGCTACAAACCATATATTTATTAGTTATATACTGTCTATTAATAATAATTATAACACTATATATAAGTCAAAAGTGTTACATTATCTCTGTTTGATTAGTTATTTGATAGAATTATTGCATACATTGGTTACATCAGTCATACTATTAGTTAAGAGATCGGCTATTGATTGTATGGTTGTACATATGGTAGTAGTAATAATAATAATTTACTAAAAATGGATCGGCTTTATAGTATTCAATCATATTGTTATCGTCTACGGATGCAAATGCGTCAATTGAATCAACTTCTAAACGTATGCACACAGAGGAGGAGGAGGGGATGTTAAGTATAGATGTGACATATGAACATATGAAGCCCTACTAATTATTGAACGGTTGAAAACAATGGCGTCTTGGATATATCTATCAAATCGTTTAATCATCAAAAATTAAACTGGGACAGTTTTATTAATATAATCAATAGAATTATAATCATAATCATAAATGTTGATGGTTAATGTTATCCAATGCTGTACAATATTAACACTATACAAACATTTTCATATGGTAAAAAAACTAGCATTTTTTACCACCCATGGTAATAAATAAGCACTAAAATACAACAAGTAAAAAAACATAACTATATTTTTCATATGGGAGAAAACTCGCATTATTTCCCATGACATTTCCATATATGGGAAATTAGACATAATTTAACGGTAAGCATTTGATTTGTAATAAATTTTAATTATTGTTTTTTTGTGGTTATATTGAATGCAACAAAAATATATATAAAAATATATTTACAATACTTTTAACAATAAGTTATTAACTGTTTTTGTAAACAACAACTACACTGTAATGTAATGTCAATATATAACGTAATCTATTATTTAGTAGACAAAAAAAATACGTCAAAAATTATTATTATAACTTTTATATAGTAATTAAAAGATATTATTTTAAAAAAATAAAATAAATTTAATTATCAAAATTATTTACGTTTCACTTAATAATATTAACATAAGTATAAATGTTTTAATTGGTGACATTAATTATAATCATAAAACTAAGTTAAATATATAAAAAATAATAATTTTTTTCAATACTTTATTAAATATAATAATACATTGCGTTATGTATTGACATTACATTACAGTGTAGTAGTAGTTGTTGTTTACAAACAAACAGTTATAATAACTTATTGTTAAAAGTATTGTAAATATATTTTTTTTGTTGCATTCAATATAACCACAAAAAAAACAATCATTGATTTAGTAATAGTTATGATATTAAAGTCAATTACAACTATAGTATGACAACAACAATGAAGACAATATCAGTTAAGTTGACCGACATTTGGATGGACTGTCAGAAAGAGATGATTGATTTGCAACAAGAAGTCCGGTCACTGAAATCATGTCTGAAAACTGCGGATCAGATCCGAAAATATCTGGAAAAATGTAACGAAACGCTGGTAACGATCATCGAGTTATGCCAATTGGATACCAGTAGTAGTAGTAGTAGTCGTCGATGTCCTGATCGACGATTTCAACAATTGATTGGATCAGTTAAACAGTTGGAAGAATGTATTGAACAAGAAAAACAATCCCTGAAGACATTTGTTGATAGAGATCGACAGGAATTCAATGTGAAGACAACGGATAGACTGAATCGTGAGTGGAATCACTGTAAGAAACTGAAGAAATCGATTGTTTTAACGTATGATAAGTCCGTTCAGACGATCAAAGAGGAAGAAGAGATGGTCGAAGAAAATTCAAACAAACAGTTGTTGTTGACATCACCGTCCGGATGGTCATCGGTAGTCATAACAGTGCCGACAGTTTCAGGTGATAAACAATTTGATGGCAATTATCAAACAGTTGACAACAGTTTGACTGATAGTAAATCTGAAGTAAAAAATGATGTTATAATCGATGAAGAAATGATAAGTTGTTCGCCGATTGCCGGCACCAGTGATAATGACTTTGACGACGCCGCCGATAGCGATGATACTGATGTCGATGATGATGTTGAAGACATTGATCTGATCAGTGATAGTGACAATGATTATATGGTGTCGCCGTCAAAGAAGCGAAAACGAAGGTCACCGAAGAAAACCGGAAAACCGAAACCGACTGAGAAATCGTTGAAAAAAAAGGAAAGAATGAACAATCGGGTGCTGCCGTTGTTGGTCGACGACCAATACGTTTGCGATTATCACGGCTGTCAGTATACTAGTAGCAAGAAATCAGAGATGTATAAGCATTTGAATCGACATAAGATTGAAGACAAACAATCAGTGAATCCGTTTGATCGGCAACATCGGGAAGAGTTGGCCCGAATACGTAACATTTGCGACGAATATCGAGTGGACAAACTGTTTGTCTGCCGGGAGATTGGCTGCCAGTTTAGCCACAAAGTTATCCGACATTTTTATAGTCATCTGCGAAAACATGAACGACTCAAGAATTTAGTCAAACCAATGGATAGTATTAAGGGTTTTGGGTTCAAAATTTCCGACCGAATAATCAATCAAATTGTCGAAAAGTATCAAATCGGCGACCAATATGTCTGCTTTCGCGAGGGATGTCAATTTGTGGCCACAATCGCCGAACGCCAAGAGTTCTATCTTCATCATCGATCCCACGATAAACTGGTCGAACCGATAGCCACTGATAACCCCCAGCGACCGTACGGTTGTCCTGAGTGTTCAGTAACATGGGATAAACTATGTGGTTTCATGCGTCACGTACGCGATATACATTCAAAACTACCGTTCGTATGCCGTCGGGACAATTGTGGCCATAGGCTGAAAAATTTCAAACAACTAGTCGCCCATCTGAATGTTGTCCACGAAAACAAACGTAATTATGTATGCGATTGGCCTGGATGTGAGTACAGGGGGGCACAGGTATCGCATCTGAAACAGCATCGATTGCACCACTCGGATACTAAAGGACTGGCCTGCGAGTGGCCGGGCTGTCAGTATCGGTGCAAATTGCAGTGGGCTATGGTTGTCCACAGGCGTACACATACCCGTGAGAAACCGTACGCATGCGATTGGCCCGGCTGTACCTATAGTGCGGCCGTACACTGCGCCCTGAAGATACATAAGCGCCGACATACCGGCGAAAAGCCGTACGTTTGCGGTTACGACGGTTGCGACAAACGATTTTCATCGATGCCCGGTCTGAACGCTCACCGAAAACAACACAAAATACCGGTTAAATGATGTGAATATTTCGGTTAAATTAACTGAAATATTATACCGTAATAATAATGATAATAATAATTACCGATAATTTTTTTTGTTGTTGTAATATACAGTATATGTTATGATATGTTAGAAAAGTTATTGTACTGTTAACTTACCGGTAATTTAAATATTATTTTATAATATTTATTTATTAATAAATAAATCATTATATTAAACATTTAATTCATTATATATATATATATTAAAAATAAATTAAATTATAATCTAACTGAAATTTTGAGAGAAAATAAAAGTTTATAAATAGTTTATATTACAATATAAATATTATTTTTTTTGTCAATTATATTAATATTTGCATTTTATCAATTAAATATTTTAATATATTAAAATATCTGCTGCACCCACCTATTTATTTATGGATCAACCTTTTTTTAATACTATTTATTTGACTTTATTATTATTACTGTAATAATAATACAGTATTAATACTTTTAAAAAATTAAAACTCATACCTGAAAAACAAATAGTATTAAAATTAATTAGTTTTTTAAGTTAAATTAATTATTTTTAAAATATTATATAGTTTTTTATATATAATAATAATAAATAATTTTAGTGTAAACTCTACTGTATTTATTGATAAATACTGTACAAATAAATGTTATTTTTAAATAAATAATTTTAAATAGATTTATTTATTATTTTTAAGTAATACTTTTTTTAAACACTTTTGTATATTAAAAAAATAAATAAAATTTTATTTTGACGTTATATATGCAATGTATTTGAAATTTTGTTGTTATTATTAATAATAATAATATTTAAAAAAACAAAACATTATTTGAATTTATTATTTCGAAAATATTTTTATTTTATTTTTTATTTTCATATAGTTTTGTAGCAATCGATATAATCATCATTCAATTTGATTGATTCATAACTTTTTGTTTGTTTTTAATTATTATTTATTAAGTTTTATTTAGTGGTTTAGTCGGGACTGGAACTGATGGACACAAAAACATTGCCATTGAAGACATTATCAATCAGATTGACCGATATTTTTGCCGACTATAGCAAACAGTTGGCGTCGAAGAGTCGTGAAAATCAATTGTTGAAGTGGTGTCTGAATAAATCAGATCTGATCCGAAAATTGCTGGAAGAATGTAACGAAACATTGGTCGCGATCATCGAGTTGTGCCAATTGGATGAAAATAGTAACACGAAGATTGTCCAACTGATCGGATCAGTTAGACAACTGGAGAATCGGATTGGACGAGAAAAACAAAGTTTGCGGACATTTCGCGAGGACAACGGTCGGTGTCTATTGGCTGCTGTGACAACTTGTGATGATAAGTGTATTCAAACCGATAATAATTTTGGTGATAATAATAATAATAAAGATCTAGTGATAGAAGAAAAGTCAGAACCAATAGATGTCAAGTGCGATACCAAAGAAGTGTTGAAGAAATGTGACACAAATCGGTTAACCGATGGCCTAAACGAGTTGAACGGCGAAGACTATGAAGAAAATAATAGCATACAAAGCAATAGTTCCGTTTGTGATATCTGTCCCGAAGACAGTCAGGATGTCGTCAATAGCGACACTAACGATGACGACGACGACGACAATGATTGCAGCGATACTGAGTGGTGGACATCGAAGAATAGGAAACGACTAATGAAGTCAAGGCGACGAACAGAACTAATCAATTCGCCGGTGAAGCCGTTGAAAACCGGCGACAAATACCGATCCGATACTACAGTAGTGGTCAACAACAACAACAACAAAACTGCAGACAACGATAGAGTGGTTACCGATAAACAAATCGATACTATTTTAGAGAACTTTGTTGTCGACGACAACAACAATGATAGCAAATATGTTTGTCTTCGCGAGAATTGTCAGTTTAGTTGTCCGCTCAGCGATCGGGATATCTTCTACGAACACTACAAACAACACGATGTGGTCGACGAACCGAACCGCCCGACGGGTAATAGACAGCGGCCGTACGGTTGCGACGAATGCAGTTCAACGTTTGCCAAGATATCGGACGCCGTCAGACATAAACGCGAAGTCCATCCGCAGACACTGTTTGTCTGCAATCAGCCGGACTGTGGCGTTAAGCTGAAGACACTGAGAAGTCTCGTCCGACACAAGGAGAACGTACACAGAAAGCTGACAATGAAGACAACAGCAACAACAACAAGAATACCGGCCAACAAAACTGATGACAAACTGATTACCGATAACTCGGAAGACTTGAAGAAGACTGTAGATGATCGGCAAAATTGTCGGATTAATGTACGAAACCGCAGGAGAACTACTACTACTACTGCATCTATCAATGATTATAACAATTGTGATAACAATAGTCAACAAAGTGATGATCTGGTCAGAGATCGTGATTTCTTCGTCGACAACTTAAATGACAGTAATTTTGAGAACAACGACGACGAGGACGACGAAGACAATAGCGATTTTGAGTGGACATCGAAGAATAGAAGACAACGAAAGTCAAAGCGATTGAGAGCTCAAGAATCTGTTGGAGAAACCAATGATCAACAAATTGATCGGATTTTGCAGCACTTCATAGTCAACGGCGGTGACGACGACGACAACAAAAACAAATATGTCTGTCCACTGGAAAGCTGTCAGCATAGTTGTCCACTGGGGGAACGGGATGTCTTCTACGAACACTACAAGAAACACAATACATCGACATTTGATCCGATCCGTACCGATAACCCGGACCAGCCGTTTGTGTGCGACGAATGCAGTTTGCCGTTCAAAACACTGGCGGACGCTGTGAACCACAAACGTGATGTTCATCCGCCGGCACTGTATGTTTGCAATCGGCCGGACTGTCCGGTAAAGCTGAAGACTATACGCGGTTTTATCGATCACATGAAGACAGTGCACATGAAGAAGAACAAGAAGAAGATGACGACGAATAAGAAGAAGAAGAAACAAACGCTAAATAATCGGAAGAAGAATATGGATATAATCTGCGAATTATTCTTAGTCGACAACAACCGATATGTTTGCCATCGCGAGAATTGTCAGTTTAGTTGTCCGATCGGCGATAAAGACGTCTTCTACAAACATCACTGTCAACACAATCAGACCAATAAACCGATTGTGATGACTACCGCCGATGACGGTAACGGCAAAGTCGTCAAACATTACGCGTGTTATGTTTGCGCTCAGGTATACACTGATCGCCGGCTATGTAGTCGTCATCAGCAACGCTGTCATCCGTCATCGGTATTTGTCTGTCTGCTGGACAACTGTCGTGTACGGGTCAAGACCCTATACCATTTGAAAATGCACCGGGATAACCTTCACCGAAAACTATTGAACTACCAGTGCGATTGGCCCGGTTGCGAGCACCGGGCGTTTACCAAATCGTTGATCGATAATCACAAACTGGTACACTCGGAGGTGAAAAAAATGTCGTGCGATTGGCCGGGCTGTCAGTTTCGATGCAAAGTCAAATACTCGATGGTGGCACACATGCGCCGGCATACTCGCGAAAGGCCTTACCAGTGCGATTGGCCCGGGTGTACGTTTAGCTGTACCCAACAGTGCGCACTGACCGTACATAAGCGCCGACATACGGGCGAAAAGCCGTACGAGTGTCGCGATAACGGATGCGGCAAACGATTCGCGTCGTTGTCCGGACTGCACATTCATCGCAAACAACATATTACGGGTCGGATCGGTATTAGAGGTCGACCGAAGATTTAGATAATAATTGATTGATTGATATTTTTTTGGTTATTTGAATGAATTTTTTTTATAAATATGTTTAGAATTTTTTAGAATATTTGAATTTAAATTTTATTAACTTTTAATTGTTTTTTTTTTGTTTGTATCAATTATTGTAAATCTTTTATATATAGTGTTTATGTGGTATTTAAAAATACCAACAAAAAAATAAAATTACAATTATTAAAAAATTAATTTGAATTGAATTTTATTATAGAAATATATGTATAAAAATATTTATACATAAATTATAATTAGAAAACTTTTAAATAAAATTTTTAAGTTTAAATTTTTTTTGTAATAAAAATTATACCGTTTTTTTAGGTTAGTTAGTAGTGAAGCGTGACTTATATAGCGTCTCTATAGTTATGTTTAACTTATGATAAAATCAATGTCCTGGCATTTGTCCAAATATTCAAAGACATCAAACGTATGAATCAATTGAAACGATTAAAACTGGATGACAACCACTATTACGATGACAACGACGATGACATTGTTAGTGAAAAACTTTTAGACGAAGACATGAAAACTGCTGACTGTTGGCCACAATTGACTCATTTGACACTCAGAGTCAAAATGATAAAACTGATAGTCAATGACCAGTTCTTTGCCGATATTTACCAAAATCTACCGCGACTTCAATCGCTAAAACTAAGACCTTATTCAGTGTGGCCGACACTTGTCGACGACCGGACAGCTTTGATAAGTATATCGCAGTTGTCATCATTGAACCATCTATTCATCGCTTATCTGATATTCAATAATATTAGTGAAAAAAAATTTCGTAAACTGATGGACAAAATGCCGAAATCTAAATACATATATATCCGTATCATTGATACCACTTTGACGGCCAAATTGAAGGCCATATATCGGTCAATAGTTAGCTGTCAATCGTACAGATTGTCTCCAAAAGAGATTAGCTTATGATTTATAGATTGATTTTTTTGTTGTTGTATAGAAATTGTTTTATTTTTTTAAAAATTTGTTTTGTTAAAAATTAAAGTCTAATATTATAGTATATATATACAATATATATATATATTGTATATATGTAGATATATCAATATATTAAAAATTAAAAAAAAAATACTAAATATTATAGAGTATATTACATAATATTACAAAATACAAATATTATATAAAAATAATTTACTTATATATATATATATATATATATTAAATAAAAATATTTAGAAATTATATGATTGATCGCCACCACCACGCATATCAATATCAATATCATTATTATTATTATTATTATTATTATTATTATTATTATTATTATTATTATTATTATTATTATCATCATCATCATCATCATCATCATCATCATCGTCATCATCATCAACAGTATCATCATTTAGAAAAATATATTCACAAACGTATTCACAAATTCCTATAAATACTACAAAAACTATAATAAATAGCATACAACTGATGACAGACATTATTATGTCTTTGATTAACCAGAATGTTGTTATTGTTGTTATTATATGGGAACAGTCGATCAATGTCTGGGGGGTTTTGCACTAATACATGGGGGGGGGGGGAGAAAGTTTTTTATAAAATAAAAATAGTTATCAAATAGTTTTTTTTGTGAGTCTAATTTAATAATATACAGTTATATTGTATATATATAACTAACATTGCTTGATGATTTATCTCTATAGCAATATTGTATAATCGATTTGTCGACATTGATAAACACTAGAGATCCCTGTCCTCCATTTAGACTACCATTGTTACAGCTGCCAACACAATCGGCTAGACTAAACTGGCCAACTATTGCCATAATAATTGGTTGGCTGCTGCGCTCATTTACCACAATCTCCTGTTCCCGTTCTCCATAGACAACCGGTTCATAAGTTGATGGTGTTGTTGTGGTGGTGTTATTATCATCAAAATAATAATTATCATTCAGTTTGTTTAGGTCACCAAAGTTGTAGGCTCTGGTCGTACCATTGGTCGACATAAAGATTACTACTGACTGATAGGTCACACCTACCGGTACCCAAAACAATAGGGGCTCAAAGTTATCGGCAAACGTAATGATCGATGATTTAAGCGATTGTTTGATATTCATTGTGTCAACAGAAACAACGGCCCAATCAATAGTTTTCAAGTTTTTCTAAATTTTTTTTTAAAAAATCAATCAAATAATATGCTATTGGTTTATATATATAGTTAGATAACTACCAGTACCTGTAGTGCACCGACACGACACCAGTCATGATCATCATTGTGTGTATTGTTTGAATGTTTAGACAATTTTGTTGTACTATTATTATTAATATCTGTGACACACCAGACCATTGAGTACTTTTGGTTAATCGGAAGTTTAAAGCCCAGTTATAAAACAGTGTTTTTTCAACGGAAAATGCTTGTTTTGGTCCTAAATAACATATTCCGATAAAAATAAAAGTGCGGAAACACCTAAAACCTACTCAAAACTGGCCTAACATACCTGACCTGACATACATAGCATAACATTATTATTACAGTAATCTAACTAATTGTTATTGTAAGCGCGAGAATATTACTATTGATAAAACTTAATAATAATACATTATTTTTAGAACTAAGCGCGAGATTAATATTTTTAATATTAATTATTCGATAGAATAATTTTTTTTTAAACCCCAAGTATTATATAGATTAGGTAAAGTTACTATTGAAAATAAGGTTAGGTTGCGGATCGAACACCAGGTTAGGTAACGGAGCGAACACTAATACATTTGATTAAGTTATGTTAACATTTGTGTAATACCATTATAATTAGGTTAAGGTTGCGGATCGAACACCAGGGTTATGTAACGGAGCGAACACTAATACATTAGATTAGGTTATGTTAACATTTGTGTAATACCATTATAATTAGGTTAAGGTTGCGGATCAAACACCAGGTTAGGTAACGGAGCGAACACTAATACATTAGATTAGGTTATGTTAACATTTGTGTAATACCATTATAATTAGGTTAAGGTTGCGGATCAAACACCAGGTTAGGTAACGGAGCGAACACTAATACATTAGATTAGGTTATGTTAACATTTGTGTAATACCATTATAATTAGGTTAAGGTTGCGGATCAAACACCAGGTTAGGTAACGGAGCGAACACTAATACATTAGATTAGGTTATGTTAACATTTGTGTAATACCATTATAATAAGGTTAAGGTTGCGGATCAAACACCAGGTTAGGTAACGCGACAAACACTGATTCGGTAACCACAGTACTGTATAGATTAGGTTAACATTGAAATTTAGATTAGGTTGAGAACGAACACCATGTTAGCTATTTATTATATAATTATATTATGAAAATGTTTTTATAATTATTTTATAATTGTTAATAATTATAATTTTTATTCTCGTGCTTTAATGCATGTTTAATAATTTTTATATATTAAAGTTTTTTTTACACTATGTTTATGTATGTGGGGTCAGTTATGTTATGTTAGATTTGAGAAGGTTTTAGGTGTTTCCGCACTTTTATTTTTATCGCTTAATGTTTTTTAGGACCCAAAATAGTATTTTCCGTTGAAAAAACACTGTTTTATCACTGGGCTTTATACTTCCGATCGGCCGTACTTTTCACCGGACAACCAGTTAGACTGACCGGTACTTACCGTATCAATGGTAACACTGCCGTCAATGTATGTCAGCTTCCAGTAGGTGTTGCCGATGAAGAAGTAGAAGAATAAGTACTTTCGATAGTCATTTGTATCAGCATTTTGTTGACTTTTGACATAACGAAAGACAAAATCAATTTTATGATCATTTCGGACATATTCTGTACAAAAATCTTTGTAATCAATTTGAACCACAGATCCGATTGTCGATATCAATACTGTTGCTATCAAAATCAATCATAATATTAAACATATTATTTTATACACATTTAAAAAAATTTATCTAAAATTTAATTGACTAATAAATACTATAAATACCGATCAAACAAATAGTAATATTCATTGTCTACCAAAAAATAAATATACAAATAGATAATAATAACAAATTGATATTATTTAAAATGAAATCAGAAAACTATTTTATTTTTAAATGTAATCAAAGTTTTTCCGTTATAATATTAATTTATTTTTTTCAATATTATTTATTTCTATTTGTTTGAAAAAATTGTTGTTAAAATAAGTCTATAATATTATTAATTAGTCACTAAAATACATTGTTATATAATGTATGTGTCAATCAAATACAATTAAATCACATTTTGTACTGATTTATAATTGTTACCTAATCTAAGTCACTTACCTCCCATCCCATCCCATCCCATCCCATCCCATCCCATCCCATCCCATCCCATCCCATCCCATCCCATCCCATCCCATCCCATCCCATCCCATCCCATCCCATCCCATCCCATCCCATCCCATCCCATCCCATCACAAAACTAATTTAACTAAAGAAAAATAAAATTAAAAAAAAATCATTTTTAATATTTTTTGTTTAACAATTGCATGTCTCGTTCAATATGTATGTAATTTAATGTGATTTTATAACAATTAATTACTGTATAGACTTAAGCGTTAAATACATATATATTTTTATAGCGAGATAACGATTTGCGAGTAAAGAATACTACAAAAAATTAATTTTTTATAAATAAGTTTATATCAAATAATATATTTATGAACTATTGTCACAAAAAAATCAAATCAAATATAAACAGTTATGTCATTATCAGAGAAGAAGTCCAATCAATATCTAATGAATGGTAAAACTAGAGACTCGTTTGACAGGTTTGACGACGATATGACTGAATGGATACTTAAATATCTTTCAATCGAAGACTTGTTTTTCTATGAAAGTGTTTCAAAAGAGTTTCAATTGTCTGGACTCAAGAGTATTACTCATTTAAAACTTACCACTTATTTGATCTATAAGTTGGTTGGACACGACTCGACCAGAAATCTTGGCGAAAAATTTCGTTCAATTATTATGGAAAAGTG
The DNA here is from genome assembly GCF_028296485.1 of Oppia nitens. Lineage (NCBI taxonomy): Eukaryota > Metazoa > Arthropoda > Arachnida > Sarcoptiformes > Oppiidae > Oppia > Oppia nitens. The sequence continues at coordinate 322,897 of NW_026533216.1, read as the reverse complement.
TCCAAACATTTGTATCGTTGATTTCTGCGAATGTTGGGAAATATCTGGCGAACAACTGATAGCAATAATGTCAGCGATTGTCGACAATCATCGACATCTATGGCCACAACTCAGTCGTATCGATAACTATTGGATCACTGGTGAAGATCCGATTGTCAATACTATGTTGCCATTGAAAGACGTGTTTTATAATATCAATGTCTACGATATTACTTATGAACAACAGTTATATCTCAAACAGTTTAATCGTTTGAGTCATTTAACTATTAATTTAATCGACACTGTCTTTGACATCAACAACAATAATGAATTAATGATTAAACAATTAGAGTCATTAAATATCTTTAACAATGCGTCTTTGGACGAGCAAACTGTCGGCAAACTTAAGCTATTCATTGATGGAAACACTGGACTCAAGCGACTGGTCATCCGTATGAACCAATTTAGTATCAATGAAGTCATGTTAAACCAGTCGATGAAACAGATCTCGCGACTAAAATGTCTGCAACAGTTGACTTTGTGTTCATATAAACTGTTAGATCAGCCGATGGCCGGTGTATTGGCACAGATTGCCAACAATTGTCATCAATTAAAAAGTTTTAAGTTATGTTTAACTTATGATAAAATCAATGTTCCGGCATTTGTCCAAATATTCAAAGACATCAAATGTATGAATCAATTGAAACGATTAATACTGGATGACGGCCACTATTATGATGACAACGATGATGTCGACAACAACATTGATAGTGAAAAACTGTTAGACGAAGACATGAAAACCGATTTACAATTGACTGCTGACTGTTGGCCACAATTGACTCATTTGAGACTCGGAGGAAAAATGATAAAACTGATATTAAATGACCAGTTCTTTGCCGATATTTACCAAAATCTACCGCGACTTCAATCGCTAATACTAAGACCTTATTCAGTGTGTCCCACACTTGTCGACGGCCGGACAGCTTTGATAAGTATATCACAGTTGTCAGCGTTGAATGATCTATACATCGCTAATCTTATATTCAATAATATTAGCGAAAAAAAATTTCGTAAACTGATGGACAAAATACCGAAATTTAAATACTTGTTTATCCGTATCATTGATACCACTTTGACGGCCAAATTGAAGGCCATATATCGGTCAATAGTTAGCTGTCAATCGTACAGATTGTCTCCAAAAGAGATTAACTTACGATTTATAGATTGATTTTTTTTGTGTATAGAAATTATTTTATTTTTTTAAATTTGTTTTGCCTCTAAATTTTTGTATTTAATTTTCTATGAATTTTGATGAATACTATTTATGATATCTTAAAAAATATTTTATATAATTTCAGTTTCAGTTTATTAATTTACAATTTATAATCTATTTTTTTAATTAATTAGCAATAAAAACGATATTAATTATAATATTTTTTTTTTTAATAAAAGTAATGCCAATTTATTTATATAATAAAATAAAATATATCAAAAATATTAATCTAAAATAATTAAAAAAAATTTTTTTTAATAATTTTACTTGATTTAACATATATTAATTTAATATACGGTATATTAGACACAATTTGTAGATACAATTATTTAAGTCATAGCGATACAACAATACTGAATCTAATGTAAAGATCATCAAAAAAATATATATTTAAAAAAATAACTTTATTTAAAAAAATAACTTTATTTCAAATAATACATTATATTATCACAAAAAAATAAAATAAAAACAAATACAAACAGTTATGTCATCACGAAAGAAGAAGAAGACCAATAAATATCTAATGAATGGTAAAACTAGAGACTCGTTTGACAGGTTTGGCGACGATATGACTGAATGGATACTTAAATATCTTTCAATCGGAGACTTGTTTTTCTATGAAAGTGTTTCAAAAGAGTTTCAATTGTCTGGACTCAAGAGTATTACTCATTTGAAACTTACCACTAATTTGATCAATAAGTTGGTTGGACACGACTCGACCAGAAATCTTGGCGATAAATTTCGTTCAATTATTATGGAAAAGTGTCCAAACATTTGTATCGTTGATTTCAGTGAATGTTTTGATGTATTTTTCGACTCAGAAGACGGCAAACATCTGATAGAAATAATGGTAACGATTATTGACAATCATTGTCATCTATGGCCACAACTCAGTCGTATCGATAACTATTGGATCGCTGTTGAAGATCCGATTGTCAATACTATGTTGCCATTGAAAGACATGTTTTATAATATCAATGTCTACGATATTACTGATGAACAACAGCTATATCTCAAACAGTTTAATCGTTTGCGTCATTTGACTATTAATTTAATCGATGAAGTCTTTGATGTCAACAACAATGAACTAATGGTTAAACAATTAGAGTCAATAAAAATCAATAACGAAGGGTCTTTGGACGAGCAAACTGTCCACAAACTTAAGCTATTCATCGATGGAAACAATGGACTCAAGCGATTGGTCATCCATTTTAGTATTTCTAATTCCGATTTAGTAACTGAAGTCATGTTAAACCAGTTGATGAAACAGATCTCGCGATTAAAATGTCTAAAAAAACTGACTATGCGTTCATACAAACAGTTAGATCAGCCAATGGCCGGTTTATTGACACAGATTGCCAACAATTGTCATCAATTAAAAATTCTTAAGTTATGTCTAACTTATGATAAAATCAATGTCCCGGCATTTGTCCAAATATTCAAAGACATAAAACGTATGAATCAATTGAAACGATTAAAACTGGATGACCACCACTATTACGATGCCAACGACGATGACATTGTTAGTGATAAACTATTAGACGAAGACATGAAAACCGATTTACTATTGACTGCTGACTGTTGGCCACAATTGACTCATTTGACACTCGAAGGCAAATTGATTAAACTGATAGTCAATGACCAGTTCTTTGCCGATATTTACCGAAATCTACCGCGACTTCAATCGCTAATACTAAGACCTTGTATATCGTGTCCGACACTTGTCGACGACCGGACAGCTTTGATAAGTATATCGCAGTTGTCATCATTGAACCATCTAATCATCGCTTTTCTGATATTCAATAATATTAGCGAAAAAAAATTTCGTAAACTGATGGACAAAATGCCGAAATCTAAATACATATATATCCGTATCATTGATACCACTTTTACGGCCAAATTGAAGGCCATATGTCGGTCAATAGTTAGCTGTCAATCGTATAGATTGTCTCCAAAAAAGATTAACTTATGATTTATAGATTGATTTTTTTTGTGTATAGAAATTGTTTTATTTTTTTAAAATTTGTTTTGCCTCTAAATTTTTGTATTTAATTTTCTATGAATTTTTGATAATAATATTTATGATATCTTAAAATATTTTATATAATTTATATAATATAATATAATTCAAGTTTGAAATTATCTTACAATACAAACTAACAATACACAGAATTTGTATATTATATACTAATCAGTAATCATTTTAATTGGTCTAATAATTACTATAATATTAGTAATATTATATCTATGAATGGTATCAAAACCGATATAATAGACTTCATGTAATCCGATATCTAAAATATTCAAATGTTTGCCAAAAATTTGACAAAAATATCATCGATGCCTACAATATGTTAAAAGATAAGGTATATATGACTATCAAAAAAATGTTTCATAAATTTTATTTAATTATTTATATATTTTTTTAGTCAAACATTAAATAATTTGAAGAAAATGTAGGAATTTTTTATTAGATTGGATAACAAATTACATCAAAAATATAATCTATACTACTATATAATTTGGAAATGTTTATATATTTATATCTCTGTCACACTTTTGCGCGTTACAACAATTAAAAATTATTAAAATTAAAATAACGGTTAAATAAAAAGTATTGTTAATTAAACAGTTAGTTTTTTAATTTTATTTATTGTTGCACGTGTAAAGAAAAAAACATTTAAATTAAATTATTGAACGCGAAATTTAAATAATTTTTTTGATTTCAAATTTTTGTTTCTTTTTGAATAATTTGTTTTGAATAATATCTGTTATAATATCTATTATCGCATACCAGTGCTAACATACCAGTGCTCATATCTGTGCTAATAATTGTATTTTTCAATTTAAAAGTAAGTTTTTAATATATTCTATTTTATACCTCTGTACCGTATACTATACCTCTGTACCGTATACTATACCTCTGTACCGTATACTATACCTCTGTACCGTATACTATACCTCTGTACCGTATACTATACCTCTGTACCGTATACTATACCTCTGTACCGTATACTATACCTCTGTACCGTATACTATACCTCTGTACCGTATACTATACCTCTGTACCGTATACTATACCTCTGTACCGTATACTATACCTCTGTACCGTATACTATACCTCTGTACCGTATACTATACCTCTGTACCGTATACTATACCTCTGTACCGTATACTATACCTCTGTACCGTATACTATACCTCTGTACCGTATACTATACCTCTGTACCGTATACTATACCTCTGTACCGTATACTATACCTCTGTACCGTATACTATACCTCTGTACCGTATACTATACCTCTGTACCGTATACTATACCTCTGTACCGTATACTATACCTCTGTACCGTATACTATACCTCTGTACCGTATACTATACCTCTGTACCGTATACTATACCTCTGTACCGTATACTATACCTCTGTACCGTATACTATACCTCTGTACCGTATACTATACCTCTGTACCGTATACTATACCTCTGTACCGTATACTATACCTCTGTACCGTATACTATACCTCTGTACCGTATACTATACCTCTGTACCGTATACTATACCTCTGTACCGTATACTATACCTCTGTACCGTATACTATACCTCTGTACCGTATACTATACCTCTGTACCGTATACTATACCTCTGTACCGTATACTATACCTCTGTACCGTATACTACTATATAATTTGGAAATGTTTGTTTATATTTCCGTCACGCAAACAATTACTTTTAGCTCGATATTAAAATTAAAAATAATTAAAATAACGGTTAAATAAAATTTATTGGAAATGTTTATATGTTTTTGCGCGTTACAACAATTAAAAATGATTAAAATTAAAATAACTCAAATAACGGTTAAATAAAATGTATTGTTGACTAAACAGTTTTAAATTTTTTAGTATAATTTTTAACTATAAATTAAAACATAAATTAAACACACACTAATGATTTTATGTATTATTGCAACATGCATTACAACTTTTTATTTAAACATTTAATATATTATTTTGAAGGTGTTTTTTTTATTAAAAAATACTAATATTGCATACTTATTGATAATGTACATTAATCGATACTGTATAATAATTTATACTGCATACTAATAGATAATGTACACTAAATCAAAAACATTTTTTCAAAACAATAAATAGACTTGAATAAATAGTCACAAACGGCCGTTTTTAGGGTCACTAACTATATAACTAAAAAACAGATTTTTTAAATACTTTTAATTATAATAAAACCAGAAAATTAAGTCACATGATTATTACCGGGAAACTAACTAGTGTAAAAATAATTTATTTGTTTGTTTTTTTGTGGTTCAGAGATCTACCGAAACTGTACCGCCAATAGACGTCCTGTGGATTCAATAATATAATAATATTGCACGTAATATACAGTATATTAATTTTATATTAATTTCAGTTATATTATTGTTTAATTTGGATAATTAAACGGTTAAATTGAATTAAATTATTTTTATCCAAAAATGTTATCAATCATATGTTTCCTAATTGTTATATCTGTTTATGGATCGGATGAATCAATCGTTGGCCGGTTGACTACAATACCCAAACCAACGATGGTCTCGGAAAACGTGTCGACATTGATGTCGATCGAGTCTTCGTCGTCATCATCACTACCGATGACCACAAATGGACAGTCAAATAGATATACTAATTGGACAGCAATTATCATAAGTACAATAACAACTAATTTCAGATAATAATCACTAAATAATAATAATATTAATAAATTGTTTGTTTTGATCACTACTAATCAGTTATCATTTTAATCGGTCTAATAATTGCTGTATTATTAGTAATATTATATCTATTGTATGAATGGTATCAAAACCGATATAATAGACTTCATGTAATCCGATATCTAAAATATTCAAATGTTTGCCAAACATTAGACAAAAATATCATCGATGCCTACAATATGTTAAAAGATAAGGTGTATATATAAGTAGCAAAAAAAAGTGTTTCATAAATTATATTAATTTTTATATATATTTTTTAGTCAAACATTAAACAATTTGAAGAAAATGTAGAAATTATTATTAAAAAGGATAACAAATTACATCAAAAATTTAATGTAAAAATACATCAAAAAAGACAAACATTTAGCAAATGGATTAATGCTAAACAAAATGATGATAATATTGTTAAACAAAATCTTCATTATATTTTCGGTATAATAATAATTATTATTTATTTTGTTTTTAAATATTATTATTATTGTATTTTAAAAGCTGTTTTCGATCTCAAAGTTGGTCAAGAATTTTATGGTATTTTAACAATCTATTGGAAACGTTATAATCGATTAGTTATTAATAAAAATAATAATAATAATGATGTCATCCATAGTGAAACAGATTCAGACTTTTAGTTTTTAATATATATATATATATATATATAAATGTAAAGTTATTATAAATATTGTGTAATATAATAATCAATTATTATTAGTATTATTATTAATTTTATCATATTTTTTCTAAATTGAAAATACAGTATTTTTTGTTGTAAAAAATTTTGATTAATATTATAGTACTGTAAAAGCCATTAATTGAAAAATAAAACTAAATAATTTTTTTTACTAAAATGTTTTAGTTAGTATACCTAAAAAAATAAAAATATTATGATTAAAGTTATTGCAATCTCTAACACATAAACATACATTTGTAGTCAATATGCTTGAAGTAGTTTGAAGGGTACTGTCATATCGGACCATAAAATTTATGGTCAGTGCTATCATTTATATATATATATACTGTGTATATATATATGTATATATATAGGGATTTAAGACAATAGATTGACCCATAAAATTAGTCGGCAGTTATTTGCAAAAAAAATCAATAAAGTTATAGAAAAAAGCGAAATATTTGCACAATTATTGGCATAAATGTTGAAAAATTTTATGTCTTATTGTTAATTAAATTATTACTTATTTGTGTTAAGTAAAATATATATATATATATATATATATATAAATAATATAAATTTAGTATAAATTTAGTATAAATTTAGTATAAAGTTATCATCAAATTTTACATATATAAATACAACGTAAATTTATACGGTATTTATTATTTTGTTATTTTTTGTTGAGATTATTTTAAAAAAAATTATATATAAAATATTTTACTTATATTTTACTATTTGTTTATTTAAACTATAAGTTTTAAAAAAATAAATTTGATATAATTTAATACTCTTATTAAACAGTATAATACAGTATAAACATTGTATCATATTATATAATTTATATAATGATATAATGTATAAATAAATAAATATATATACTTTATATACACTTCCGATAGTAATATACAAAAAAAAATAAAATAAAATTATTTATTATCTCATATTTTCTAACAATTTTTTTAATACTTAAAAAAAGTTTTTATTTATTTTTTTGTTGACGTTATATATGTTATAAAGTTTTTACGTAATGTTTACTAAAAATAAAAGTTTTTTTTATAAACAATATTTAAAATCTAAATATTTTTTGTTACAATCATTGTAATCATCCGGTAATCCGATTCATAACTTCTTTTAATAACTGGTTTTTTTTGTGGTTATTAACTATTTATTTAGTATCAGATGGAGTGATGGACACGACGACGACAACATCACTGCCATTGAAGACATTATCCATCAGATTGACCGATATTTTTGACGACTTAAGCAAACAGTTGGCGGACAAGTGTCGGGAAAATCATGTGTTAAAGTCGTGTCTGAATAAATCAGATCTGATCCAGAAATGGCTGGAAAAATGCAACGAAACTTTGGTCGAAATCTTCGAGTTGTGCCAATTGGATCAAAATATGGACGAAAAGTTTGTCCAATTGATCGGATCAGTCAGACAACTGGAGAATCGTATTGAACGAGAAAAACAAAACTTGCGGACAGATTGTCGGCGCCTATCGACGACTGTTGCGACCACTTCTGATAGTAAGTGTATTATTCAAACTTAATATATTCAATAGATTTTTTTTGATGATAATTAAAGAACTTGTGTTTTTTTGGGAACCAATAGATGTCAAGTACAATACCAAAGAGTTGAAGAAATATGACACAAATGGGTTAACTGATGGCCAAAACAAGTTGTTTAGCAGCGAAGACATTGACACCGATGATGTCGATGATAAGGATAATAGCATACAAAACGATAGTTCCGATCGTGATGTCGGTGATGGCAAAGACAGTCGAAATGTCATCGATATTAGCGATGATGACGACTATGATTGCAGCAGTGATACTGAGTGGTGGACATCGAAGAAGAAGAATAGAAAACGACTAAAGATAGCGTCAAAGCGAAGCACAGATCACATCAACTCTACTCCAACTAAGTCGTCGTTGAAAATCGGCGACAAATACCGGTCCGATACTCCAGTTGTGGCCGAAAACAAAACTCCAGACAAAGACTATTGCATTAACGATAATAAACAAATCGATAGTATTTTGAAGCTATTTGTTGTCGACGACGACGGCGGCGACAACGACAGCAAATATGTTTGCCATCGCGAGAATTGTCAGTTTAGTTGTCCGCTCAGCGATCGGGAAGTCTTCTACGAACACTACAAACAACACGACAACGTAATCTATGACCCGATCCATACCGACGACCCGAACCGCCCGTTCGGGTGCGACAAATGCTGTTCGACTTTTATCTACACGTATGATGCCGTTCGCCATAAACGCAATGTTCATCCGCAGACACTGTATGTCTGCAATCAGTCCGACTGTGGTATAAAACTGAAGAGTTTGACAAGTTTTATCCAACACAAGAAGAATAAACACAGAAATTTGAAGAAAAACAAGAAGAAGATGAAGACATCAATGACAACTAGCGTTACAACAACAACAACGGTGGCCAACAATAAAGTGATAACCGATAGTGAATTAATCGCTGATAGACTGATATGCGGCTCAAAAACAATATCATCGGCTAATCAATTGATAGCACCACAGGATAGTGAAGTGATAGCCATTGATGATAAAGAGTTGATGACGAGGACGACAGAAGATAGTAGAAGAAGGAGTCGTCAGGAAAATCAATTGCTTATGTTGTGTCTGAATAAATCAGATGCGATCAGGAAATATCTGGAAGAATGCAATGAAACTTTGATGGAAATCTTCGATTTGTGCCAATTGGATCAAAATAGTGACGCCAAGTTTGTCCAGCTGGTCGGATCAGTCAAAGAACTAGAGGACCGGATTGAACGAGAAAACCAAAGCTTACGAACACTTCGAGAGGACACAGATCGGTGTCTATCGGCTGTTGTACAGACATTTGATGAGAAGTCTATACAAACGGACAATAATTTTGGTGATAATAAAGAATTAGCGATAGAAAAGCCAGTTGTTTTCAAACCAATAGATGTCAAGTGCGATACCAAAGAGTCTAAATATGACACTAATTTATGGTTAACTAATGGCCAAAACAGTTGTGACTTAACATCGATGAAAAGCATACAAGAAGTTACTTCCGATAGTGATGTCGTCGACGTCAACGACAACAATGATTGCAGCGAAACATCGAAGAATAGAAAACGTTTAAAGAAGTCAAAGCTAAACACAGAACAGATCAACTCTACTACTACTGTGAAGTCGTCGTTGAAAACCGGCGACAAATACCGGTCCGATACTCCAATTGTAGCCGAAAACAAAACTCCAGACAAAGACTATTGCATTACCGATAATAAACTAATCGATAGTATTTTGAAGGTATTTGTTGATAACGACAGCAAATATGTTTGCCATCGAGAGAATTGTCAGTTTAGTTGTCCGATCGCCGATAAGAATGTCTTCTACGAACACTACAAACAACACAACAACATAACCTTTGATCCGATCCCTACCGATAACCGGAAGCGGCCGTTCGGATGCGATGAATGTCTGGCGATGTTTATGAAGTTGCCTGACATTCAGCGTCACAAGCGTGAAGTCCATCCGCACTCACTGTATGTCTGCAATCAAGCCGAGTGTGGCGTAAAACTGAAGACACTGAGAGGTTTTATCCAACACAAGAGGAATGTACACAAAAATGTGAAGAACAAGAAGATGAAGACATCAATGACAACTAACATTACGACAACAACAACTGCGTCCAACAATGTTATAACTGATAGTGGATTAGTCATCGATAAGATATGCGACAACAAAACAATATCRKCGGCKRCGGCACATCAAKTGATAGCACCATTGGATASTGAAGTAGCCATTGATGATAAAGAGTTGACGACAGTTGCTAGAAGTCGAGATTATCTTCTGCTTAAGGCATCACTKAATAAATCGGATTTGATCCGAAAATATCAGGACGAATGTAACGAAACATTGGTAGCGATCATCGAGTTGTGCCAATTGGATGAAAATAGTAACACAAAGATTGTCGAACTGGTCGAATCAGTCAAACAGCTGGAGAATCGTATTGAACAAGAAAAACAAAACTTGCAGACACTTCGCGAGGACGACAACAACAACAATGTCGATGACAATCAATTGGCGAAATTGATCCGCAATACAACCGACTCTCGTGATAAATGTATTCAAACGGATGATATCAAAGTAGATGTACTGATTGGCAAACATTTGATTAAAATAAAAAATGAAGGCAACTATTGCTATGATAATAAACCAGACGTGAAGACAGCATCATATCATCTGAAGGTTGATCGCACTTATGATGATAAGTGTATTCAAACTGATGACTGGTTTGTCGAAGAATTTATTCAACCAATTGATTACGATTGCGATAATAATAATAATAATCAAGTGTTTGAATATCAAACAAATTGGTTAATAGATCATCGATATAATGGTGTGAATCAATTTCCATCAATAATTGATATGAACAACTGTGATGACGACGACAATGGCAACTGTAATAATAATGGTATAGAAAACGTCAGTTCATATAGTGATGGCTAATATATATGATATTTAAAAAAAAGATATAATTAATAATTTTTTTTTAAAAAATTACAATAATTATGATAATTATAATTATTAATCTTTAAAAAAAAATTGATTATAAATTTTTGGTTGAAATGTTTGTTTTTGTTTAAAATATTATTTATTTACGTAAATTCATAATTTATCAAAAAAAAAAATATAATACATATACCTGTAATTTTATTGCTAATTTTAACCAAGCAAATTTAAGTATTATTTAATTATTCAAGTATTTAATCAATATTATTAAAAATAGTAATTTTTATATATATATTAAATTTAACTAATTATATAAACATTTTGAATTTTTAACTTACAAAAAATTTTGTAAACATAGACAACATTTTAATTATACAAATTAAAACAATCAATGTAATAATTACCTGTAATTAMTTTTTTTTCCTATTAAATTATTTTTGTTTATAAATTTAAACATAATAATTACTAATTTAAAATAAATTAAATTATTTTAAAAAGTAAAAAAAATAAAAAGTAGAAGAAAAAAAATATATAAAATAGAAATATTTTAATAAACAAAAATACATTTAGAAATTATTAACCAATAATATATGAAATTCAAATAAATATTAAATATGTGTTAATAAATATTTTTTTTAAAAAAAATTAATTATTATTAATTTTGTTGAAGTATTTTGAAACTATTTTGTAATAATAATAATAATAATAAAAAACTTTTTTTTTCATTAACTGTATTAAACAWAAATAAAATTATCGTTAAATATCGTTGACGTTATTATTACATGTTTTACCAGTTATTACACAACAATAATACAGTAATAATAATAATAATTGATATGATTTTTGTTGACATTGTTTTCAAAATACCGATTGATTGTAATCACCGATTGATTTAGTGATTGATTGATCACATCATCGGTTAAGACATCATTTGGATGTGATATTCAATGTGAACGACAACAACAACAACATCAGTGTGAAGATGACAACAACAACAACAACGATGAAGACATTATCAATCAAATTGACCGATATTTGGACCGATTGTCAGAAACAGTTGATTGATATGAGACGCGAAAACAATTCGCTGAAGACGTGTCTGAAATCGTCGGAACTGATCCGTAGATATCTGGAAAAATGTAACGAAACTTTGGTGGCCATCATCGAGTTGTGCCAATTGGATGCCGATAGTAATGTCAAGATTGTTCAGTTGATTGGATCAGTTAAACAATTGGAAAATTGTATTCAACGTGAAAAACAAAACTCGCGGACACTTATGGCCAACGATAGCAACCAATGGCGCGATATCGACAACAATGAAGACAACGACAGGACACTTGTGAAGTTGATCACTGACTGGAGTCATAACATTAGTCAAGCAAAGACACAGCTAGTGGTCACATATGATAAGTCCAGTCAAACAACAACAACAACATTACCGATAATTATTGGTCAGAAAACTAGCGATCAGACTGTGCGGACACAAAAAGTTTTGACACCAACTCTTAGTCAAAATTCTCTGATTACTACAGATATCGGTGATATTGATGTCAATATGAAACTTGAAGTTACAAATCATAGCGAGACAACTACTGTCGATGATATGTGTGTTGACTTACCGCCGATGACGGTTGATATGAGTGATGACGACGGCGATGACTATGACGGCGGCGGCAATGATGACAATAGCATAGAAAGTGATGATTCAATCAGAGATCGTGACTTTGATGCCGACGACGACGTCGTCAAAAAACTTACGTTTAGTGATAGTGACGACAACTACGACGACAATAGTGACTATGAGTGGTCGTCGAAGAATAAGAAACGAAAAACTAATAAGAAATCAACGACAACGACGACGAAGAAGAAGAGAAAGAGGAAGAGAAAGGGTTCGTTTGGTCGTCCATCGGAAAAGTGGTTCAGACGATTGGAAAAAATTAACGAATGGGTAATGCCGTTGAAAGTCGACGACCATTACGTGTGCGACCAAATCGGTTGCGATTTTACCGCCAGTCAAAAGCGTAAAATGTATAGCCATTTGTTGGTACATAAGACTGACGACAGTGTTGTAAATGATAATCCGTTTGACGAACAGCGACAACAAGAACAGCAACGTATCAGACAATTGGTAGCCGAATATCGAGTGGACAACCAGTATGTCTGTCGGGAAACCGACTGTCAGTATAGTTCGCAAAGGATCCGAGATTTTTATCGTCATTATAAACGACATCAATTAGGCGATGGTTTAGCTAATTATACTATCAGTGATGAACATATCGATCGGATTTTGAAACACTTCATTGTCGAAGACAACAACAACGACGACAAATATGTTTGTGTTCGCGAAAACTGTCAGTTTAGTTGTCCATTGGGTGAACGGGATGTCTTCTATGCCCATCACAAACAACACGACAGTCATGCGATGACCATCACTGATGAATCAGTTATCGTTAATCCAGATAACCCCGACCGGCCGTTTGGTTGCGACGAATGTAGTTCGGCGTTCAAAATCAAATACGACTACAAACGACACAAACGAGAAGTACATCCCAAAGCTCTGTATGTCTGCAATGTTGGCGATTGTCGTTCAAAACTGAAGAATTTCAAAAGCTTTGTCTATCATAGAGAAAGTATTCACTTGAAACTGAATAAAACGAAACCAATGTCGTCGTTGTCGTCTTCGTTGTCTTCATCACCAAAGAAAAAGAAGAGACATAGACTTCGAGTTTCTAATAATACTGTCGAAATGATTGCCAAAAATCATATGAATAGAGTTTGCAGTCTTTTCCTAATTGACGATAAATATGTTTGTCTTCGTGAGCACTGTCTGTTTAGTTGTTCGCTTGAACAGCAGGATGTCTTCTACGATCATTTCAAACAACATCAACTAACTGCTGATCCAATTATGACCACTGATGGTTCAATCAAACACTATGGCTGTTATTTGTGTGGAAAAGTTTTCGATAAACGCGAACGATGTCTGAAACATCAGATCAATACACATCCGAAAGTACCGTTTGTTTGCCGTACGGATAACTGCGGCGTACGGATCAAGTCGTGGATGCACTTCGAAAAGCACAGGGATTGTTGTCATCGGAAAATGCAAAACTATTCGTGCGATTGGCCCGGTTGTGAGTATCGGGCATTTTCTGGGCAGGCAATCAAAAATCACAAATTGGTTCACTCGGAAGTGAAAGCGTTGTCGTGCGAGTGGCCCGGCTGTCAGTTTCGATGCAAAGTCAAGTACGTAATGGTGACCCATATGCGTACGCATACACGGGAGAAGCCGTACGCCTGCGATTGGCCGGGCTGTACGTTTAGCTGTACCCAACAGTGCGCACTGACTGTACATAAGCGCCGACATACGGGCGAAAAGCCGTACGAGTGTCGCGATAACGGATGCGGCAAACGATTCACGTCGTTGGCCGGACTGCACATTCATCGCAAATCACATGCTAACGGTCGGATGGCTGTTAGAGGTCGACCGAAATTAAGATAACCAGACCATCGGTTAATTATTTGATTGACTAATTGTTTAGATTTTTGTATTTTTTTAAAAAAATTACAGTAAATACAATATTTGCAATATTAATAATTAGAAATTTATTGTTAGTATTATTTATGAATTAAATTGGTTGAGTTTAAAAAAATGATTATATTTATGTTTAAATTTTTTATTAAATTACAATTTTTTATTGTTAATTGTTTATTGTTTTTTACGGTAAGATTGAGTTTAATTTTCATGTAATTATCGGTAATTAATTAAATTATATGATATAACATGTAAATACATAATAATAATAATAATAATAACTATTGACAAGTAAATTTTAAAAAGCTAACAAAAATTATATTAAATTTGTAATTTAAGTTTATATTTAAAAAAAAATTATATCAAATTATTATTATTATTACTATTAAATAAAAAGTTAAATTAATTGTTAAAACTTTTTTTTTATATTATTAGTATTGTTTAATATCGTTGACGTTATTACATGTATTACCAGTTGTTTACTATTACTGTAATAACACAACAATAATATTGATATGATTTTTGTTGACATTGTTTTGCAATTGTTTAGAAACCACCGATTGATTCAGTGATCACATCATCGGTGTTAAGACATCATTTGGATGTGATATTCAATGTGAACGACAACAACAACAACATCAGCGAAGATGACAACAACAACAACAACGATGAAGACATTGTCCATTAAATTATCGGATATTTGGACCGATTGTCAAAAAGAGTTGATTGATATGAGACGCGAAAATAATTTATTAAAATCATTGCTAAAGACATCGGATATGATCGGGAAATATCTGGAAAAATGTAACGAAACATTGGTAGCCATTATCGAGTTATGTCAGTTGGATGCCGACGGCAACAAAAAGATTGGCCAATTGATTGCGTCGGTTAAAGAACTGGAATCAAGTGTCGATCGGGAAAAGGAAAACATGCGAACAATTGTGAAGAATGGTCGACAACAACGAGTTGGCGAAGACAGCGACCAAACACTAGTGAAACTGATTCACAACTGGAGTCACAATATTAGACAATCGAAGACCCGGCCAGTGGTTACCTATGATAAGTCGTGTCAAACGGTTGGCAACAACAACCAAGTCGTTGTTGTTGAAGAAATTGATGAAAAACCGATTGTGACGAATATTTTTGGAACAATTGATGACAATATTATGAGTGATACTAAAGACTTTATGTTAGCTGATGGCCAAAAACATGACGCCGACGAAGATATGAGTTGCGATGACTTTGACGGCTGCGCCGGTAATGATGGCATAGATAGTGATGATTCCGAAAGAGATCGTGACTTCAAAGCCGAAGTTGACAGCAATTTTGACGACGATTCAGACGACAGTGACTTTGAGTGGTCGTCTAAGAAGACTAGAAAAAGAAGTAAACAAAAGAAGTCAAAGAAGCCACACAAAGAGCTATCGCAGCGATCTATTAGACAAATGCAACGCGAGAACCAATTGGTGATGCCGTTGAAAGTCGGCGATCATTACGTATGCGATCAAATTGGCTGCGACTTCAATACTGGAGTCAAACGTCAAATGTATCGCCATTTGATGGAACATAAGGCAGACGCCAATCCGTTTGACGAACAACGACAACAAGAGTTGGCTCGTATTCGGGAATTGGTAGCCGAATATAAAGTGGACAATATGTTTGTTTGTCGCGAAACTAACTGTCCGTTTACTACGCATAAGTCGACTATTTTCTATCGTCATCTTCGGCGACATCAATCCCGAACATACACTTCATCGCGTATTTTGCGTCACTTTGTTGTCGACGACGACAAATATGTCTGTCCGCGTGAAAACTGTCAGTACAGTTGTCCACTCGAGGAACGGGAAGTATTCTACGAACATCACAAACAACACGAACTTACGGGCGAACCGATTGCCACCGATAACCCGGAGCGGCCATTCGGTTGCGATCAATGCGGTTCGACATTTACCGACAAATATGACGCCGTTCGGCACAAACGTAATGTTCATCCGCAGGCACTGTATGTTTGCAGCCATCGGGACTGTACGGCTAAGTTGAAGTCATTTAAGTCGTTTATACGACACAAAGATAGCGTACACACAAACGTGAAGACAGAGCGGAAGATGACTACCGGTACTAACAAATTGCCGGCTCGTAAACATATCGATCGGATTTGTCAGTTATTTCTGGCGGACGACAACAGCAGTTATGTTTGCTATCGAGAAAATTGTCAGTTTAGTTGTCCACTGGATGATAGAAATGTCTTATACTCGCATCACTGCCAACACGACCAGACCGATGAACCGATTATGTCCACCGATAGCCATACATCAGTGAATCAGTACGCGTGCACTGTTTGCGCCATGAGTTTCAAAGACCGTTATCGATGTTTGCGACACCAAATCAATACGCATCCGAAATCGTTGTTTGTCTGTCCGCAGGCCGACTGTGGCGCACGAATCAAATCGTTCGGACTGTTCGAACGACACAGAGATCAAGTTCATCGTCAGATACAGAACTACGGGTGCGATTGGCCGGGTTGTGACTACCGATCGTTTACTAAGCACGCCGTCGATCAACACTACAAAATAATACATTCGGAGGTCAAGGAGCTGTCGTGCGATTGGCCGGGTTGTCAGTATAGGTGCCATTTGCGCTATCAGCTGGTATCGCACATACGTACCCATACACGCGAAAAACCGTTTGCCTGCCATTGGCCGGGCTGTTCGTTTCGTAGCGGTCATCATTGTTCACTAACCGTACATATGCGCCGACATACCGGTGACAAGCCGTACGAGTGCTCGGATAATGGTTGTGGCAAACGATTTGCGTCGTTGTCCGGTCTGTACATACATCGCAAACAGCATCTATCATCKGGTCGTCGAAAAATAGGTCCCAAACCGATGAAGTTATCGGACGCTTTTGATTTGATTTGATTTTTTTTGTTTTTGTTTGTATAAAAAAAAATATTAGTAAAATCTAATAACTATTTTATTAATTAAAGTACAGRTATTTGGTATATACTGTAAATTATTTTCTATAAATTAATTTTTATTTTTTACACACTAATTGTAATATAATTTTATTATATTTATTAWTAGTTTAATTATTAATTTTGTTAAATTAAATTGTTGTTGTATATGTAGTAWATAGGCGTATTTGAATTAATTTAATTWAATTAATTTTTTATCACATAATATACACACATTTATATATATATAGAGTAAATATTTAATTAATTTTATATATAAAAAATTAATTTTAGAAAAATTATTATTATTATTAAACACATTTATAGGGCAATTAAATAAATTTTAATTAATTATACAAATAATTATTAATATATATTTTTGTATTAATAATATTATTACTGYTATTATTGTTACATAATATCGTTGACGTTATTATTACATGTATTACCAGTTGTTTACTACAGTATTAAACAACACATCAATAATAYTGTAAATACAGTAATARTAATAATAATAATAATAATAATAATTGATTTATTAGTTTTGTTGACATTGTTTTGCAAATGCATTGATTGATTGGAAATCACCGATTGATTCAAGTGATCACATCATCGGTTAAGACATCATTTAGATATGATATTCATGTGAACAACAACATCAGTGTGAAGATGACAACAACAACAACGATGAAGACATTATCAATCAAATTGACCGATATTTGGACCGATTGTCAGAAACAGTTGATTGATATGAGACGGGAAAACAATTCGCTGAAGACGTGTCTGAAGACGTCGGAACAGATACGAGAATATCTGGAGAAATGTAACGAAACTCTATTAGCAATCATCGAGTTGTGCCAAATCAATGCCGACGGTAACGAACGTATGTCCGAATTGATCGGTTTAGTCAAAGATATGGATCAAAGTATTGAACAAGAAAAAGAAAATCTACGGACACTTATGGACGACAGTGATTATCGGCGACCCGATATCGCCGACACTGACGACGACAAGACACTTGTGTCGCTGATCCACGAATGGAATCTTAACATTAGACAAGCGAAGACCTGGTCAGTGGCCACTTATGATAAGTCCAGTCAAACAGTTGGCCAGAAAACTGGTAAACAAATTGTTGCCAAACGGACACAAAACACAAAAGTTTTGAAACAAAGTCTTGACTTTATGTTAACCGATGGCCAAAATCTGGTGAACGACACCGCCGTTATGGGTGAAGATTATATGAGTGGCGGCGATGATGACTATGACGTCTTTGACGATGGCATACAAAGTGACGATTCCGAGCAAATAGACAACAATGTCAACAACAATAACGCCAACAATAAAAGCAATATTAAATGGATGTCGAAGAAGATTAATAAAATAAAATATAAGCCAAAAAAGTCGGTCAAAGAACAGTTGATTGCAAGATCTGTTAAACGTATACAACAATTGAACCAATGGGTGATGCCGTTGAAAGTTGACGATCGCTACGTTTGCGATCAAATTGGCTGCGAGTTTACCACTGGAGTCAAACGTAAAATGTATAGCCATTTGATGGCCGAACACAAGTCATCAATAATGCCTGACAACAGTGACAATCCGTTTGACGAACAGCGACAACAAGAGTCGCAACGTATTCGTGAATTGGTAGCCGACTATCGGGTGGACAACCAGTATGTCTGCCGCGAAGACGATTGTTCGTACATTTCGCGAAAGGCCCAGAATTTCTACAGACATCTTCGCCGACATCAGACTGGTTCGGCCACATACAAGACTGACGAACAAATTGATCGTACTTTGCAGCACTTCCTGGTCGACGACGACAAATATGTTTGTCCGCGTGAGGACTGCCAGTATTTGTGTTCACTGGAGGAACGGGATGTCTTCTACGAACATCATAAACAACACGACCGGCTCTCAAGCGAACCGGTACGCACTGGTAATCCTGACAGACCGTTCGGGTGCGATGAATGCGGTCTACCATTCGTACGGAAACATCACGTCGAACGTCACAAACGCGAAGTTCATTCAAAAGTAATGTTCATCTGTAACGAACCAAACTGTTCCGTTAAGCTGAAGAATTTGAAATGTTTTATCCAACACAAAGAGAACGTTCACTTGAGACTATCGTCGTCATCGATGGCGACGAAGAATACAGTAAACAAGAATAAGAAGAAGTTGTTGAATAAGACAACGAATAATGATGGAACCAATAGTAGTGACAATAATAATAATAATAATGAAAAACTTACGGCTGAACAGCATATCGACAAAATCTGTCAGTTATTCCTTGTCGGCGTCAACTATGTCTGTCATCGCGAGAATTGTCAGTTTAGTTGTCCGCTGGAAGACAGGAATATCTTCTACGCTCATCACAAACAACACGAACAAGTGGTCAACAATCCCGTGCCAACCGATAATCCTAATCGTCCGTTTGGTTGCGACGAATGCGGTTTGCCGTTCAGCCGTCGGGATCACGTTCTGCGACACAAACGCGAAGTTCATTCCAAGTCGATGTTTGTCTGCCGATTTGAATCCGGTTGTGGCCTAAAGCTGAAGAATTTGAAATGTTTTATCCAACACATGGAAAACATTCACTTTAAGCTGAAGAAAGAGATGTCAACCACCGATGGATCAGGTGATCAATCAATGTCTAAATTACCGAATCCTAAACAAATCGATAGGATCTGCGATATGTTTCTGGTGGACAACACTAGATTTGTTTGCCATCGCGAGAATTGTCAGTTTAGTTGTTCACTGGATGAACGAAATATCTTCTATGTTCATCATTGTCAACACGATCAGACCGATGAACCAATTGCTACCACTGCCACTTCCATCGATGGCATAGTCAGACAGTATGCATGCTTTTTTTGCGCCGCTATCTTCCGTAAACGTCATCTATGTCTCAACCATCAGATCAATACACATCCGAAATCGTGGTACGTTTGCCGACTGGACAACTGCGGCGTACGAATCAAATCGTTGGCCATGTTTGAATTGCACCGGGATAAGATACACCATCAGGTCCAGCAATACGGTTGCGAGTGGCCCGGCTGTGACTACAGGGCCTATACGAAAAAGGCGGTCAACAATCACAAAACGATACATCAGGCGGTGAAAAAGTTGGCCTGCGATTGGCCGGGGTGTCAGTATCGGGCAAACTGTCGCCGACGTATGGAAACTCATATACGTACCCATACGGGCGAAAAACCGTACGCTTGCCATTGGCCCGGCTGTTCGTTTAGTACCAGTACTAAGTATTCGCTTACCGTACATATGCGCCGCCATACTGGCGAACAGCCGTACGAATGCGATCACGGATGCGGTAAACGATTTGGTACACTAAAGTGTCTGTATATTCATCGCAAACATCACCTAATGGGTCGGATTTGAAACGGTTGACAATTCAACTGATTGATTGGAAGTGATTGTTGTCTTAGACAACAACAACAATAACAAAATTATCGGAAAAAATGATGAATTTTTTTTAGGTCTATTTATTTGTTTGTTTAAAATTTTCTGTTATTATTTATTATTTTTTTATTAAGTATGTATTTGTAATAATATAATTTATATATATACCGTTTTGTTATACCTGTTTTAGGGGGGGGCGAAAATTTGACCATGGTTATGGGTATTATATTAAATTAAATATTATATTACCGGTATTTATAATTTTTTTGTTGTCAAATTTGTTTTGTTGTAAATGTGAATCTATCGTATTATACATTCAGTTATAAATAAAATTTTACTAATAATTTTTTAATTAAATTATATTAATTTTTTTATTAAATGTTATATTATAAATTGAATTATTGTTATTTTAATTATTAGTTTTTTTTAACAAATTTAATTGAATCAGTATTTAATTATTAGATGTTGTAATTAGTTGTAATTATGATTTAATATGTTAATAAAAAAAATTTTTTTAATGTATAAATTTGTTTAATTATAATTATTTAATTTGATGTTATTAATTAATTAATTATAGCATAAAATACTAATAATTATTATTAAACATTTAAATTAATTAAAAAAAAAGTTTTTACTATTATTATTGTTAATATAGTTGACGTTATTATTACATGTATTACCAGTTGTTTACTATTAAACAAAACACAACAATAATATTGATATGATTTTTGTTGACATTGTTTTGCAAATGCATTGATTGATTGGAAACCACCGATTGATTCAGTGATTGATCACATCATCGGTTAAGACATCATTGGATGTGACAATCAATGTGAACAACGACAACAACATCAGTGAAGATGACAACAACAACGATGAAGACATTGTCCATCAAATTGACTAATATTTGGATGGACTGTCAGAAACAGATGATTGATATGCGAAACGAAATCACAGACTTGAAGGCATCGTTGAAGACATCGGAAAATATACGGAAATATTTGGAGAAAGTCAACGAAAATTTGGTGGCAATTATCGAGTTATGCGAACCGGATGTTACCGGCGATCATACTGTCCGACAATTGGTCGGATCAGTCAAAGAACTGGAGTGTAATATTGAACGAGAGAAACAAAATCTTCAGACATTTGTGGACACAGATAGACGTGAATTCAATGATAGGACAATCGATAGACTCAACAGAGACTGGAATCGCTGTAAGAAACTGAAGATAAGTGTCTTAACATATGATAAGTCAATTCAAACGATTAATGAAGAGTTGTTTGAGTCATCAGTAGTGTCGGCTAAATGTCAACCAATTGATGACAATTATTGTGATAATAGTAGTCAAGACATTAGTAATGTAGTGAACAATAATGATGTGATTAACGGTAGTAAAGAAGACAACATAAGTTGTTGTCCACCGATTGGTGATAGTGTTGTGGACGACGACGACGACAACAACAACAACCAGACAAATGATTGGAAAGATATCGGTAGTGACTATTCTGCCGAAGATCGAGAAGACTTTGACATTAATTTCAATCATAATGATAGCGATGACAGCGATTTTGTGACGAAAAGAATGAAGACAAAAACTAAGAAGAAGAAGATGAAGACGAAGACGAAAGTGAAGACTAAGAAACAACTGAAGAAGAAATCGTCAGTTAATAGAGTTTCAAGTAATAGATACCAATGTATACGTATGCAGAAGATAAACGATATGGTAATGCCGTTAAAGTTTGTCGACGACAATGACAATGACCGCTACTATTACCGGTGCGACCAAACTGACTGTCAGTTTACTAATAAAAACAAAAAACTTATGTTTAAACATCTGTTAAGACATAATAATAACAATAATAATAATAACAATAAAATCGGATCAGATGTCGTTGTCGATGAAGAATTGTTACGACAAATGCAAGCGACAGCCGAACCCTTTAAGACAGCAAACGGTATGTTTGTCTGCAATAACAACACCAACAACAACGAGACGACACCTGACTGTCACTATAGGACACGCAATTTGAGTTATTTTTGTCGACATCTCAAGAATCATGAAAACAAGTCTAAGACTACGGCTACAGATAATCAAGTGATTCACAAACGTTTGGATCATTTTGTTGTCGACAATCACTACCAGTGTCTACGCGATGGCTGTCAATTCAGATGTCCATTGACCGATAAGATGGCCTTTTTTGACCATCACAAACAACATAATAAGATTACCGAACCGTTGGCCAGCGGCGATTCGCAGCGACCGTTTGCCTGCGATAAGTGTACGAAATTGTTTCGAGATATTTCCGATTTTAGACGCCATAGACGCGATGTTCATCCGCAGGCACCCTATGTATGCAATGTTGGCGACTGTCGAGTACGGATCAAATCGCTGAAACACCTGATCCAACACTGGGATAATATTCACCGCCGTATTCATCGATTTGAATGCCATTGGCCCGGCTGTGGCTACAGAGCGTTCACTCAGGAAGCCGTCAACAATCATCAATTGGTTCATTCGGATGTCAAAGAGTTGTCGTGCGAATGGCCCGGTTGTCAGTACCGGTGCAAAGTCAGGTGGTGTCTGGTATCACATATGCGTACACATACCAGGGAAAAGCCATACCAGTGCGATTGGCCCGGTTGTCAGTACAGTGCTGCACAACAGTGTGCACTAACGGTACACAAGCGCCGACATACCGGGGAAAAACCGTACGAATGTCCTCAGGACGGGTGCGGCAAACGATTTTCGGCGTTGTCCGGACTGTACATTCATCGTAAACAACACCGAAGATAACATTTAATTATATTATTTAGTAGTTATGTATAGTTTGTATATATAGTATATATATTGTTTAGTTTATTATATCAATTGATTATTAATTTTTTGTTTATCTATATATCTGAATATATTATAGTAAATTAAATTAATTTTTTTTTAAAAATAATTGTTATTTAGTATTATTATAATATATGAAATATAATTTACCGCCCGTACGCCCGCATATAGCCCCCTTACCAATCCCACCTCTAGGGCATCGGGGGGGGGGGCTATATGTAAAACTATAGGACATATATATGATGTACGGTTCCACTATTGAAATTATTAAAGTTTTAATTAATGTATGTAATTACCCCTCCCCTACCCCCCCCCCAATATGTCATATATTGATTGGTCTATAAGTTTTTATGACTTAAATAATTAGAAACTATAAAATTTAAAAAATAAATATTTATTTTTAATTCAATGCCTTATTTTAATGTCTAATGAAACGGGAATTTTCCCTTTCATTGAATAATATTAATCTTTTAGTTATTTTCCTATAGTTTAGTATTAAAACTTTTATAATATTTTCCTATAAAGTCATTATTAGTAACTTTTGATGATTAGATATTAGAATACTAATCAATATATATATATATAGTCAATACCTAATCAATATGTCCATCAAAATGCCTACTTTTATAGGAATATGATTATAAAACAATTGTTTTTTTGTTGGGGATAATGTTTAGATGGTGGAGGACTAAAATATTACTTAAAAGATTTTAAGATAATAAAATTTAAAAGAAAAAGTAATAAAAGGGTTAAATAGTAAAAAAAATATAACATAAATATATACATCATATAAAGCGCACTCGACACAAATATTTATATAAATAAGGGGTAATAAAATAATGGTAAATATACACTATATATATATGTTTTTCAAATAATAGAGTGATTCCGGTGGTCCACTACTACAGTATATTAAAGGTAGGGCTGTACTAATAAATGTCTATTTGAATTGAATAGATAACAATGAAGATAAAGAATTAGATAATATTAGTGAAATCAATCTTAAGCCATAATTAAGTTATTTTCAAAATGGAAAACTAATTTCACAAAARTTTTACAGTTATTTTTGGTTACAATTTTCAATAAAGAATTATTTTTTCTCTAATTATATTAATTATTATAATTACATAAATGTTTTAAAATTTCATTAAAGATGCTAAAAAGTTATTAATGACGAATCATTGAAATCATTGATTGATTTAAAACTATAGGATTTCGATGCAACGCATGTAGTGGTCGACAAAGTATTTGGTGGTAATGTTATAGTTAAAGCCGACATATAAGTCAAACAAATTAATGAACAACTGGTTGATGAATGTATCCGTTATTTCGATGAAATAATTGTCGTTCAGCTGTTAATTAAAGACTCTGTCGACAAGTTTTATACAATGAAGCAATTAATTAATAGTAGTTTATTGAATGAATTGGATATTTTTAAGCAAAATTTGTGTACATATTGTAAATTAAAAAACTAAATTTGCAGACTTTTACTTGATATTAAATCGAGTAATAATAATGACAATAAATTGTTAAAAAATATTATTAAACCTGAAAATAATTTCTACACTATTCCCAATATACGTAATAAAATTACTTATTATAATGAATTATGCGATCAATTATCATTTGTTAATTTAGACAAAAATATTGAATTATGATTATATTTTTCATAAACAAAATAGTTTAAAAAGTAATATAAATAGATTTTGAAAGTCTATCAATTTTATAGATACTGTTTTTAATGCAGAAAAATTAATATTTTTATTAACATTATATTGATTTAAACAAATTAATTAAATGAAAGATATATATGTATAAAGTACTATACAGGCGTACGATGCGAGATATCASTGACGTGGAGGTGCAATGAGACATGAATCAGAAATATCATTTCTACATTACTATATTAGACAATCTAAAAAATAATAATGAAGTAAATTTATTTTTTGTTTATTAAATTATTAGTTTATAAATATATCAATTACATTGGTCCTGTATTTTTATGTAAAACTTCTAAGATATAAATACTGTTCAGAAATAGTATTATAAAACCGGTTTTATAAATTTTTGGAGAATAAAAATCTGGAAGAGGATAATAAAAGGGTTAAATTGTAAGCAGTATAACACATACCCCATATATAACACTCAATACAAATATGTTTATTGATAGAAACAAATAGGGGGTAATAAAATTATGGTAAACATACACTACATATATTAAACACAATTTTCAAATCAAAGGGTGATTCCTGTGGTCCACTATTACAGTATATTGATGGTAGAGCTGTACTAATAGTTGTCTATTTGGATAAATTCTCTGGAAAACGTCTGTAATCACAGCTATAAGGTTTGGACGGCATTTGTCAAAGTGTAGTCAGTTTTAGAGTGGATTATCGATAAAATAACGAAGTTTAGTTGATCAATGGTTTCTGGTTTAAAAACAAAACCTTTATTTCAAATATCCCCATCAAAAGTAATCATAAGCGTTGAGATAATGTGAATATGATGAATAATTAATGCCGGTTCCAGTTTTTTGGCGCATCCAAACCAATAATATGTTCTCCGAAATATTCATCAACTTTGTTTATTATCAGTTGATTCGATAACTGAATCATCATTGTGGCGTGCGGCAAATATTGGCGAATATTATGATGCCTGTAACGACTATTTATTTAAACGATCGCTTCCGTCCACTGGCATTACCGATACGCCAATGAATAATCTTGAGCTAAACTATTCGTAAACCTATAATGAAAAGTTTAATAAATTGAACATTGGTTTATCATTAAAAATTAATTGATGAATTAAAACAAAATGATAATCCGTTGTATTGTAACTATTATTATGAAGTTAAAGAATTAGTAAATATTAATGAAATATTTCTTAAGCCAGAATTAAGTTATTTTCAAAAAGGAAAACTAATTTCATAAAAGCTTTATTATAATTTGTTGACATAGTATTATTATTATTTCTCTAATTAGACTTAATATAATTACATAAATGTTTTAAATATAATGAAATAAAGGTTTGGAAAAGATAATTGAATATCATTTACTACCAATGATTGTAGTAATAATTTTTAATTTTAAAAGAAAATGCATTAATTCATACAATTAAAGATAATTTAGTTAATCATTCTGTTAATTATTTTGATAATATTATGACCGGGATAAAGGGAATAACGTGGATACAACAAATGATCGTTGTTTAAAAATTTATTGATTAAAAAAGGTAAAAAAACATTTAATAAATTAAATAATAATATTTTTCATCTTATATTCGATTTTTTAATTAAATTTTTAATAGAGTAAAATACTAAAGACTGAGAGAGAAATATTATGATAATTAAAACAAATTCAACTAAAAATATTGTCTAATAAATATCAAAACTGTCAGATGACAAGTTGTCAGATAAAGAGTGATTGCTTAAAGAAGAGGCAAACGAAAAGGGGATAAGTGTTTTGGCCGTACAGAAAGGTTTGTTATCCCGACCTTTAGCAGATCGGATGGGCAGGACGGAGGACGTAAACACAAACATGAGGTTGACAGTACCGACCAAACAGATAACAAGAAAAGTAGCAAATCAGTCGGCGACGACACAGGCAAAACCTATGGCGATATCACCAGCGAAACTTATGGCGATAACTCCAAATAAATCGATACCAAAGCCGTCAACAAAACAATTGCCGACAACAATTATAGTACAGTGCGAGGATAACACACCTTCCACACCAATACAGAGCCCTATGGAGGCCAAACAATTGGATTCGAGTTGTTGCTTAACTAAATTGGTGGCCACTAGTCAAGCATTAAGACAGGAATTGGATGCCGTGCGGCGGGACAACATAAGCCTACGCGAAGTACAGGACGTGGCTATTCACTATTGTTTAATAGCAGAAGCCACGGCGGCTAACCTAAAAAGAGAATTGGAGGAAGCAAAGATGTAGTGCGATAGCTCCTATAAATAGCTAAAAAAAGGACGAAAGAGTGGACAGTGACCTCCAAGATAAATTTGAAACATTGGATCGGCAATGCTAACAAGACAAACGAAACAAGCGGTCAACGAATAACCGATCTGACAGATTGGCCAGAGAAAAGGCAGAAGCGGCAGCGAAATACGATAAGTGGGTGCGCAATGTTATTGCGGACCGCGAACAATACCGCTTACAACTGGAGGCTACACGGTCAATAGGATATATAACCCAAAAGGATTTGGTGGACGCCTTGATGGCGGCAACACAGGCAGTGGCAACACAGCGGATGAATATCACCGGCACAAGGAGTGGATGACGTCCTACGACTAGTTAGATAAACCCGACTAAGGGAGAAACCGATAGAAAAACAGACGGCCGAAATGTCGTCATCAATCTGGACAACGATACAGACAGCAAAGACCGGGAGTTGACCCAAAAAGTGGTAGGGGCGGCTGTAATGAATTGGGTATTTTTCCATTTATTTTATTATATTTAATCAGTATTTAACTCAGTGGTGTTTTAAGCCCTGGTTGCGATCACTAAACTAGTTTTAGCAAACTTATAGGATATAAATACTTTTATAGGAAATATGACTATAAAACTAGTGTAATGATGGTGGAGGAGTAAAATGTTTTTAGAGATTTTAAGATAATAAAATTTAAAAGAGGGTAATAAAAGGGTTAAATAGAAACAATATAACAATAATATATACATCATATAAAGCGCACTCAACACAAATATTTATATAAATAAGGGGTAATAAAATAATGGTAAATATACACTATATATATATATATAAGTTTTTCAAATAATAGAGTAATTCCGGTGGTCCACTACTACAGTATATTAACGGTAGGGCTGTACTAATAAATATCTATTTTTAATTAATAGATAACAATGAAAATAAAGAATTAGATAATATTAGTGAAATCTATCTTAAGCCATAATTAAGTTCTTTTAAAAAAGGAAAACTAATTTCACAAAAGTTTTACAGTAATTTTTTGTTACAATTTTCAATAAAGAATTATTTTTTCTCTAATTATATTAATTATTATAATTACATAAATGTATGATGCAAAAAAGTTTCATTAATACAAAAATGAAAATAATAAAAGAATCTATTAATATTACAACGAATCATTGAAATCAGTTATCGGCAAAGTATTTAGTGGTAATGTTATAGTTAAAGCCGACACAGATGTCAAACATATTAATGAACAACTGGTTGAAGAATGTATCCGTTATATCGATGATTTAATTTTCTTTCAGATGTAAATTAATGACTGTCGACAAGTTTTATACAATGAAGCAATTAATTAACATTAGTTTATTGAATGAATTGGATATTTTTAAGCAAAAGTGTCTACAAATTGTAAATTAAAAAACTAAATTTGCAGACTTTTACTTGATATTAAATCGAGTAATAATAATTACAATAAATTGTTAAAAAATATTATTAAACCTTAAAATAATTTCTACACTATTCCCAATATACGTAATAAAATTACTTATTATAATGAATTATGGGATCAATTATCATTTGTTAATTTAGACAAAAATATTGAATTATGATTATATTTTTCATAAACAAAATAGTTTAAAAAGTAATATAAATAGATTTTGAAAGTCTATCAATTTTATTGATACTGTTTTTAATGCAAAAAAATTAATATTTTTATTAACATTATATTGATTTAAACAAATTAATTAACTAAAAGATATATTTATATAAAGTACTGTACGGGCGTACGATGCGAGATATAACTGACGTGGAGGCGGGATGAGACATGAATCGGAAATATCATTTCTATATTACTATATTTTAATTTATAATTTAAAAAACAATAAGTAAATTTATTGTTTGTTTATTAAATTATTAGTTTATAAATATATCAATTACATTGGTCTTGTATTTGTATTTAAAACGTCAATTTTAGCTAATATAGAAATATAATTGTAATGTAGTCTAAGGTTTGGCCTGTTTTAGCTAAATTCTAAGGTATAAATATTGTTCAGAAATAGGATTATAAAATTTGTTTTTAGTAAGAAAATTTACTTTCTTAGTTTTAGTAAGAAAAAAAAGTACATATATAAAACACAATTTTCAAATAAAAGGGTGATTCCTGTGGTCCACTATTACAGTATATTGACGGTAGGGCTGTACTAATAGGTGTCTATTTGGATAAATTCTCTGGAAAACGTCTGTAATCACAGCTATGAGGTTTGGACGGCATTTGTCAAAGTGTAGACAATTTTGGAGTGGATTAATGGATAAATGATTAATAGTTGATCAATGGTTTCTGGTTTAAAAACAAAACCTTTATTTCAAATATCCCCATMAAAAGTAATCATAAGCGTTGAGATGATGTGAATATGATGATTAATTAATGGTCAATATTAATATTATGAAGTTAAAGAATTAGTAAATATTAATGAAATATTTCTTAAGCCAGAATTAAGTTATTTTCAAAAAGGAAATCTAATTTCATAAAAGTTATTATAATTTGTGGACATAGTATTATTATTAATTCTCTAATTAGATTAATAATATAATTACATTAATGCTTTAAGGTTTGGGAAAGATAATTGAATATCATTTACTACCAATGATTGTAGTAATAAATTTAAATTTTCAAAGATAATTTAATAAATCAATGTGTTAATTATTTTGATAATATTGTGACCGGAATAAAGGGAATGAAGTGGACACAACCAATAATCGGTACGTAAAAATTTATTGATTAAAAAAGTTTTTAAAAAACTTTTAATAAATTAAATAATATTTTATCTTATATTCGATTTTTAATTCGATTTTTAATAGTGTAAAATACTAGGGACAGAGAGAGAGAGAGAGAGAGAGAGAGAGAGAGAGAGATATTATGGTAATTAAAACAAATTCAACTAAAATTATTAAAACGAAGACACCGGCAAAGCCTATGGCGATAACACCAGCGAAACCTATGGCGATAACTCCAAATAAATCGATACCGAAGCCGTCAACAAAATAATTGCCGACAACAACTATAGTACAGAGCGAGGATATCACACCCTCCGCACGAGTCCTATGGAAGACAAACAATTGGATTCAAGTGGTTACTTAGCCGAATTGGTGGCCACTAGTCAAGCATTAAGAGAGGATTTGGATACCGAACGGCGGGACAACATACGTCTATGCGAAGAACAGAATGTGTCTATTCACGATTCTCTAAAAGCCGAAGCCACGGCGACTAACCTAAAGAGAAAATTAAAGGAAGCAAAGGGGCAGTGCTAGAGCTCTTATAAACAGCTAAAAAAGGCCGAAAGAGTGGTCAATGACCTCCAAGAGAAAATTGAAGCATTGGATCGGCAATGCTAACAAGAGAAACGAAAAAAGCGGTTAACGAATAACCGGGCTGACAGATTGGCCAGAGACAAGGCAGAAGCGGCAGCGAAGTACGATGAATGGGAGCGCAATGCTATTGCGGACCGCGAACAATACCGCTTACAACTGGAGGCCAACTGGTCAATCGGATATATTACCCAAAAGAATTTGGCGGACGAGTTGATGGCGGAAACACAGGCAGTGGCAATACAGCGGATGGATATCACCGGCCCCTCAACGAGTGGATGTCGTCCTAAGCCTAGTTTGATAAACCCGACGGCTAAGGGAGAAACCGATAGAAAAATAGAAAACAGACGGCCGAAATGTCGACATCAATCTGGACGACGATACGGACAGCAAAGACCGGGAGTTGACCCAAAAAGTGGTAGAGGCGGCTGTAATGAATTGGCTATTTTCCCATTCATTTAATTATATTTAATCAGTATTTTTCGTATTAGTTTAGTATTTAAACTTTGTAGTATAACTATACATTCATTATCAGTAACTTTTATTATTAGTGATTAATACTAATCAATATGTATAGCCAATACCTGTTTAATATGTCCTTCAAAAGGCCTATACTATAAAGGGCTATCTAACAGGGATACCAATCACTTCATATAATATGACCATAGATACCATAGTCAGTCTAGACAATAAAAAACAGTCAAAATCATGCTATGCTATGGACATTAAAATATAAACTAATTAAAACACTCACTTAGATTGATAGTTTAAAAAAATTAATTATATCTTATTATTTAATAAATTCAACAAATAAAATATTTATATTATTTTAGATTTTTTTATTATAATAAATTAAAAGTAATTTTTTTATTAATATATTTTTATATTTATTTTTCTCTATTATAGACGTTATGTGTGTTTTACTGTATATTAATAATAATAATAAAAATATTTACAAACAAAACATAAAATATTTTTTTGAATTTTTATTTTATTCGTGCATTAAATGTGTAATCAATTTATATGTTAAGACATTTGGGATCTAATGTTTGATTACAACAACATATGATAACAACAACACAATGACAACAACAACGATGAAGACATTATCCGTTAAAATGACAGATATTTGGATGGATTGTCAGAAACAGATGATTGATATGCAAAATGAAATCAAACGTCTGAAGTCAGCGCTGAAGACAACGGATGAGATCAGGAAATATCTGGAGATATGTAACGAAACACTGGTATCGATCATCGAGTTGTGCCAATTGGATGTCACCAACAGTGGTAATAGTAGTCGTAGTGGTGATAATAATAAGATACAAGTGTTGGTCGGATCAGTCAGACAACTGGAATCAAGTATTGAACGAGAAAAACAAAATCTTAAGACATCTGTTGTCGTCGATATAACACAAGATAGACATGAATTCATAAGACAGAAGACAATCAATAGATTGAATCGAGACTGGAATCACTGGAAGAAATTGAAGACAAATGTCTTAACATATGATAAGTCAATTCAAACGATTAAAGAAGTGAAGAAATCAAAGAAAAATAATGATTTGTCTTCAGTGCCAGTAGTTTGTGTCGACAAACAATTAGATGACAATTATTGTGATAATAATAATAGCAATAATAATAATAATGAAGACATTAGTAATAATAGTGATACTAATCTAGTGATCAATAATGATGTGATTAACGGTAAAGAAGAAGAAGACATAATAAGTTGTCAACCGATTGGTGATAATGTTGTGAACAATGACGACAACAATATAAACGTATGGAAAGACATCGAGAGTGACGACGACGACAAAGATCGAGACTTTGCTGCCGATGATGAAGACAACGACAATAATTTCAATGACAGCGACGGCGGCGGCAGTGATGTCAGCGATTTTGTGTCGACAAAGAAGACTAAGAAGAAGAAAAAGAAGAAATCGACGACAAAAACAGCAAAACAAATACAATTCTCTAAGAGTCTTCATCATCAAAGACATCAAAAAAAGATGAACGATATGGTAATGCCGTTAAAGTCGGACGTCGACGACCAATACCGGTGCGACCAAACTGGCTGTCAGTTTAGTTGTGGCGACAAAAAGCGTATGTATAGACATCTGATGAAACATAAAAACAACTGTGGATTTGATAAAGACGTCGATGAAGGCGATGGAGTGTCCCGTCAAATGAAAACCAGAGCCGAACCCTATAAACAGGAAAGCGACGGGTTTTATGTGTGCAATAAACTACCGGATTGTCACTATAGGACCCGAAATTGTCAGAATCTGTTCAAACATTTCAGGAGACATAAGAAAAAATCGGATAAATTTCGTACAGATATGTCACAGTCGGCTGACCAGCGAATCAAGAAAATGTTGGACAACTTTATTTTCGACGACCAGTACGTATGTTTACGTGAGGGCTGCCAATACCGGTGTCCAGTGGCCGATCGGGACGTATTCTACAGACACTATAACGAACACAATCGTCTCAGCGAACCGGTTCCGACTAACGATCCTCAACGGCCGTTTGGTTGCGATCAATGTCCGATAGCACTACGCGATCACTATAATTATAGACGTCATAAACTGGATGTCCATCCGGTAGTACCCTATGTCTGCAATCAGGGTGACTGTCGTATACGGATCAAGTGTCTGAAACATTTGGTGGATCACTGGAATAATATTCATCGAAAAGTTCGCCGACACGAATGCGATTGGCCAGGTTGTGGCTATCGGGCCTACGCTTTGCGGGCCGTCCGTCAACATAAACTGATACATTCGACGGTCAAGGGGTTGTCGTGCGAATGGCCTGGTTGTCAGTTTCAATGTAAAGTCAAGTACGTGTTGGAGACGCACAGGCGTACACATACCCGTGAGAAGCCGTTTAAGTGTGATTGGCCCGGTTGTACGTATATGTGTGCACAACAGGGCGCACTTACCGTACATATGCGCCGACATACCGGCGAAAAACCGTACGAATGTTTGCAGGACGGCTGCGGCGGTAAACGATTTTCATCGTTGGCCGGTCTGTACGCTCATCGCAAACAACATGCGTCCGGTAATAGTCGGACGGGTAATAGAGGTAGAGGTCGACCGAGACTTGAATAATCTAATAATTAGTTTAATTGTTATTATTTATTAATAAGTTTTGTTAATAATATTTATTTATATATTGATATATAAATTATATTATAATTGATGTTTTTTTATATGAAACAAATTTTTTTTATTATAAAGAAAAGATAAAAGTGAATTTAAATTTATTTTTTAAAAATGTTAAATATTTCTATATGTATTAAATATTTATAGTTTCGGTAATTATTTTTTATTTACCGATAATTTTTTTTTAAATAATAGTTTTGTGTTAACATTTAAAATATGCATTTTATTTATATTTTAAATAAAAATTAATTTTTATTATCATTTTTTTTAGTGATAATTACAATTTTGCAATAATTGTTTTTATAATTAATGAAGTTTTATTTTGTGTGTAAATTAAGTACAAATTAAATATAAATTAATTTATTAATAAAATTTTTTACCAATAATTTTAATTTTCATTTATAAATATTCAATAATACATATCGTTTTTTTTTATTGAACGTTATGTGTGTTTTATATTTGATAGTAAAATAAAAGTGTTTACAAATAAAACACAATTTTTTCAAATATTTAAAAATAGATTTTTGTTTCCTTCAAAAACATTTATAGTTTTATTGCATTGAATGTAATCACCGATTGATTTGGATTGGATTGTAATCACAATATTAGATGTAATATCAATCAGTTATGATATCAATGAAGACATTATCCATTAAATTGACTGATATTTGGATGGATTGTCAGAAACAGATGATTGATATGCAAAATGAAATCTCGACTCTGAAGACAACGTTGAAGACGTCGGAAAAGATCTGTAAATATCTGGAAAAATGTAACGAAACTCTGGTGTCGATCATCGAGTTGTGCCAATTGGATGTCTGTCGTGACCAACGAGTTGTCCAATTGGTCGGATCGGTCAAAGAAGTGGAAAACAGTATTGTACGGGAAAAGGAAAATCTGCGGACACTTCATCTGAATGAAGACAAACGGACTGTGTTTGGATGCGACGACAAATCAATTGTTAAACTGATCGGCGACTTGAATCAAATGTTGTCAAAGAAACGACATCCAGAAGCTGTTGCCATTACTTATGATAAATGTTGTCAAACAGGTTGCGATGAAATTGAAGATCAATGGCCGCCGCTACCGATGCCTTCAACTGTCGATGATATCGCTGATGGTATTGCCAGCAAACAAGAGCTTATCTTACCGTCAATTAAGATGGAAACCAATGTCGATGTCGCGACTATAAGACAACCGATGCATACTATAGGAACAGTTGGTGCAGACAATAGTTGTCTTATTAAAGAAGAGTTTAGTTTCAATTCAAAAGTAACGAAAACTTATTCAAAACGCCTATTGAATGCCATTGCCGTTGATGACCGGCTAACGGCTGCTACGGTTGGCCACAACAACAGCAGCAGCAGCGACGGCGTTGATGATGGAAAAGATGACGAATCGGTCGACACTATTGACAATGATTTAGCTGACAATCGGATCGATTTGAGCGATAGTGAGCTAATGGGCGCCGACGATGATATTAATCTCGGCGAAACTGATATTGACTTTTGGCGGTCATCGGAGTCGATAAAATCGCGATCATCGGAATACAAGAGACGACGGCAACGAATTCACCGATTGATTGAGCCGTGTTTGGTCACTGATCACTACGTATGCAATAAGAGTCGGTGTCAGTTCACTACACGAAACAAAATCGTTATGTATAGACATTTGACACAACACGAGACAGCAGTAGTCAGAGGAGGAGCTGATCCGACAACGAAAGTCAGACGAGTCAGACATAACGAATGGACATATATTCAAGAGATAGTCAGACCGTACAAAGTCGATGACGAGTTTGTCTGCCAGGAAACAGATGATTGCGGTTATACCAGCAAAAAGTCACGCGATTTCTATAGACATCTCAGACGACACCGATTAAGTGTAGTGACCACCGATAATAGGACCGATAAAGTTATCAGCGATGAGCAAATCGATCGGATTTTGCAACACTTCATTGACGTCGATGACGACAACGACGGTAACAACAAATACGTCTGTTTGCGGGAAAACTGTTCGTACAGTTGTCCGCTTAGTCAACGGGAATCATTCTACGAGCACTACAGACAACACGACCGGACCAGCGATCCGATTATTACTGACGACCCGAATCGGCCGTTCGGATGCGACGAATGCGGTTCGCTGTTTAGCCGGCGATCGGATGTCCAGCGACACAAACGCGACAGACATCCGCTGGCATTGTTTGTTTGCAATCATCCGGACTGTGGCGTACGGCTGAAGAATCTGAAAAATCTGGTCGATCACAAACAGACTGTACACGTCCAGATGAAACGGTACGCGTGCGCCTGGCCTGGATGCGACTATCGGGGATCGACATCGAAAGCCTTACGCCAGCATCGACTGCACCATTCGGAGGTCAAGTCACGGGCGTGCGAATGGCCCGGTTGTCCGTATCGGTGCAAATTGCAGTGGGCAATGGTTGCCCATATGCGTACTCATACTCGCGAAAAGCCCTATCAGTGCGATTGGCCGGACTGTACGTTTCGTACTACACAGCCCTGTACACTGAAAGTACATCAGCGCCGGCATACCGGCGAAAAGCCATACCGGTGCGCGCACAACGACAACGACAACGGTGACGGCGGTTGCGACAAACGATTTTCATCGTTGGCCGGATTGCGGTCGCATCGAAAGCAACACGTTTTCGGTCATATAAGATATCAGCGAAAGTCAAAAGTGATCGCCAATTGATTTATTGGATGATTGGTGTTATAAATAAATGATACCATTAATTGGTTTTCATTAATTGTCATTAATTACTTAATAATATATTCAGTGATATATATATATATATATATATATCCCGTAAATTGATTGAATCTTATTATAATTACCGGTAATCATAATATAAATCATACATTTTTTTATATTGTAATATATCTATATATTGTCTGTATTAATTCATTCAATTCATAATTGTTTAAATATTCAATAATTTGTTTGTTTGTTTGTGATTTTGTTATTACAATTTTATAATTTGTTTTATGGCAACCAATTCAAGTGATATATTTAATATATATATATAATTTTGTTGAAACTTTTTTTTAATAACCAATAAAATGGATGATATAAAAGCTAAACGAAAAAAAATAATTATTAATTTAATGTATTTTTTTACTAGTAATTATTTACTAAAAATAATAATTATTATATTATATGATATTTTATAATACTTTTTTTTGAAAAAAAAATATATTTAGTCGATAATAAAAATATAATTATTAAATTCATACAGTATGTACTATACTTTATCGATAAAATAAAAGTAATAAAWATATATATATATATATATCATATAATTATTTATGAGTACATTAAACTATATGCACTTATTAATGATTAGATGATAAACTTTTATATATATATATATTATATTATAATAAATATTGATCCAGCATATTATATTAATACAGTATATAAATTAAAATATTTATATATATTG
The DNA here is from genome assembly GCF_028296485.1 of Oppia nitens. Lineage (NCBI taxonomy): Eukaryota > Metazoa > Arthropoda > Arachnida > Sarcoptiformes > Oppiidae > Oppia > Oppia nitens. Next base: position 285,026 of record NW_026533216.1, on the reverse strand, counting down.
ATAGAGAATAATAATTAATATATTGT
>NW_026533216.1:185000-282500 GCF_028296485.1 Oppia nitens | reverse complement strand
TAATATATATATATATAAMAATTTTTTTATGTTTTCTAAAAAACGCTAATTAATTTATTAATTGGATAATTTAAAAATAATTAAGCAACAACAAAATAAAACTAACTAAATTTTGAACTAATTATATGATAAAACAAAAAAACACACAATTATATTAGGTTTGTATAAAATGCTTATAATATATATWTAWATATATATAAAAAAAAAAAAATTTCATTTATAAATTATATCTAACTTTAAACAAAAATGTCTATCTATTTATAATAATAATAATTATTATTATTATTATTACTACTACTACTACACAATATATTTATTATATAAATGCTTAATTAAATTTTTTTTATTAAYGCATACTAAATATTATATAATGTAGTAGTAATACTATAAATATTAATTTGTATTATATATATATATAACTTTTATGTACTATTACTACTACACTTATACAGTACTATAGTATATAGCATTATATTATTATATTATATTATATATATATATTATTATTATTACAATATTATAATATTTAAAATGGCCATTCTCTCCCCATATGCCCATTAATCCCTAAGCAACTGCACAGGGCTACCAAAGTTTTAATATTTTATTACTACTACCAGTCCTATATAATAATAATAATAATAATACCATATAATATAATACTATGTATAGTTCCCCCTCTTTTATTTAATATATAAATATACTGGTGTGTAGTAGTTATATATATATACAGATATACTGTACTGTAGTATCTCTACTAATACATAATATAACGCATAATTTAAATATACATACACAGTGAGTGCCTCTTTTATTTAAATAATATATTGATTAACTATAACTATAGTACTACTAATAAAAATAATGTAAAACTCTAAGTTGGCCATTCACCAATATATATATATATATATATATATATAATATAACTAGCACTGGGTAGGGTAGGGTATGGTAGGGGGATAGGGGACATTGGCATGCTAARCTAACTAAACCTAAATAAATATTAAAACTAAAACATRYTACCATGTTTAAACAAAAAATAATTTTTTTTTAAATAGCTAGCTAGTTTTTTTTTTAAAAAATTAACTATATATTTTAGCATGCTATAATAAAAATATATATATATATATAATATATATATATATATATATATATATATATATATATATATTTATATGGATAGAAAATTCTGGAATAGAAAAACTATTTATAATTAATTAACTAATTAAAAAAATATATATTAATTTATTTGAAAAWWWTTTTCAAACTAAAATAAATAATTGCTTTTTTAAAAAAAAATTAATAATTAATTAATAAATAATAAATTAAGCTAGATCATCCATGATATAAAATTAATTAATCAAAAAAATAATATTATTAAAACAATAGAGAGCGAGAGGGTCTATGTACTATAATAGCTAAAAATAGCTATATAAAAATTTTTAGTTATTTTTTAAAAAAAATGTACACTGTAAATATATATAATGCTAGTAGTCTATACTTATATATATATATATATAATGCACTCTATATAATACAGTTTGTAATATTATCTATAATAATAATAATAATAATACTAATATAAAATATGGCACTTAATTATACTGTCAAATATTTTTTGGTGAACACCCAATGCACTCACAAAACAACACACACAAAGATAGTGTGTGTGTAGAGGTCTTATAATTAAAAAAATATATAAAATAACGGATATTTATTTATATATTAATAATATTATATTATAGACTGGTTTTTACAATAGTGTAATTAGTTATTGAAAAAAAAATTAAAATTAAATTATTTGTTAATACTTAACTATAGTGTATATAGTACTTAAAAAATAATCTAATAAGTTACCAAGGTATTTTTTAAATAAAAATAATTGTTAACAGTAGCTAGCTAATTTAATAATAAATATTATAGGAAACTTGATGAAAAGTCAATGTAGTGTAATAAACAAACAACAACAAAAAAAGATAGATAAAGAAAAATAAAAGTGATCATATTGCTAACTGTGAACACCTCTACAGTACKACTAGTAGTACTAAGTTAAATATTGGGGGAGAGTAAAATAATAATAAAAAAAAAAGTAAAAGTAAAAGTACATTGTGTGTACTGTATGTTGTACACTGTTTAGTAGTAGAGTGTCTATGTTTAGTCTAAAAACATATACACACACACTGTACATTTATTAGTAGTACTAAGTACTATGTGTATACCCAATATAATTCTATAGAATATGTATATGTAATCGGTTTATGTGTGTGTTTGTGTGTTATAAACTATGGGCTATAACACTATAAAGTGAGAGTACTGTACTATTGGGTTATATTATATATTATATATCGTATATAATATAATATAATATATAAATGTTATATAAGTTTTGTGCGCTCCGGACATGTGCTCTACAGATAACTAATTTAATTATGCATTCAATGAATCGATTATTTTTTTTTTATTACCATTTTTCATATATATAACCCATTCATTTAATAATAATATATAATATAATATATAAATTAAAACCAAAATAATAATAATAATATTAACAAACCTATTGTTGGACTTCAATGATAGATATAGATATTGTATCATAACTTATGTGTGTGTAATCACTATCTATGATATTATATAAAGATATTATTATTACTGTTTATACCTCTATAKATTGAATACAACAACAATAAAATAAAAAAAAAACATTGAATTACTTGTAATCACACTTTTGTGTTGTTTTTTGAAGTAAATGTTTTTTTTAATATAATTTATTTATTTATTTGTTTTTTTTTATATATTTAGTGTTTTAATATATAGTGTTTTTGTTGTACAGTATATGTATAACAACTTTCATAGTGTCAGTGAAACAGAGAGAGAGAGAGAGAGAGAGAGGGCTTAACCACAACAATGACAATAACAACAACAACAACATCGACGACAACAACAATGTATTGAATCATTTGATTATTATTGTTATCATCTGATTGTTTGTTTGTCTTCATCTGTTCAGTGTCTGTGTSWCACAACACATATGATTATAATACCATATAAGACACGATTTGGAGGTTTTATTGGATCAAATTAAGTGATAGGATATATCCATATATATATGATATCTCATCGTCATCGGTGGTAACATTTTGGATAACTTGTTGATTGACTGACCAAAAATTGTTTCACCAGACAAAAATAAAATGGTGTTCATGTGGTGATCGGGACACTCGTCATCTGATCCATCCATCCATCCATCTATATATTGCATCCGCACATCATATCTCAATCATCACCTGCCGACCCAAGTCATGGAYCTAACGGCGGCCAAACAATTGCGAGACAAGAGGAACCGTATCCTCGAGCGGGAGACCAATGAACTAAAGGACGAACTGTGCGCAATGCGACACATTGTCCACCTGTTGGACAATATTAAACGGGTGTCCAGCGATTGTATCAATTTCTTACATTTGATGGTCGACGCGGCCATCCGTACGGACAGCGTACAAGTGGATCAACTGCGCGACGATGTCCAGGAGCTGGAAGAAGAGCTAAAAACATGGGAACGCAAGTATCAGATGATGTCTTCTATGTCTTCATCGTCGTCGGGAACGGCGGCGTCAATCACTTTGCCAAACAAAGAGCACAACTATAGCAGCTTTCGTATGAATCCGGCGCTGAAGGCGCTGTTCAACAATAGCCACAACAATAGCAACAGCAATACAACCAACAATAACAACATTACCGCAAACAATAGCAACAACAATAGCCAACAAGCAAACGACCAGTCGGTTATTGACGACGAAAACGATGCTAACGACAGTATGGATCAATTTGAAGATCAGTCGTTGAACGGCAACTACTATGATAGCGATCATAATGATGATTGCGGCGGCGGCCAGTCGTCTACACAGAACTCGATGGTACTGATGCCTCAGGAACTGTGCGAAATGTCAATGGAAACCAACGATAACGACCAGATATTGATTACGTCAGCCGATGCATCGCCAACGCACGGACTTGATTTGGACGGCAGCGGTCTGAACGATATGTCCGGGAAATCGTTGTTTGAATGCGATTGGATGGGCTGCGACTTCAAGACCAATATGCGTCAGCGACTAGTAATGCACAAACGTCTGCACGCCGGCGAAAATCTGTACTCGTGCGACATCCAAGGTTGCGGCTATCAGTCCAACTATAAGGGCAACATCAAGATCCACAAGAAACACCGTCACCGGATCGACTCGGACGACAGCAATCGCGACTATACAACTACCCGATCGATGGCCGCTGCAGGCGGTAGCAGTGGTGGTAGTGGCGGTAGCGGCGGCGGCGGTGGTGGTTCACTGTCGACAAGCGGTGCCGCCCATACCAGCAGTGGCAGCCATCTGCACCAGCTGTCTACTCATCACTCACACAATCTTAGCCAACATTTAACCAAAAATAGCAACACATTTGCCTCGAATATCATTCGCAAACGAAAACGTAAGAAAAAGTTTCGTTTTACTATTAATCGRTCGAATCCAGTGGCCAGACCTCATGTCGTTAGTGCCGGTCAATTGGCCCGCGAACAGGCCATCAACAACAACAACGATGATGACGACGACGACGATGATGAAGCCAAAGAGGATCGTTCGGAAGCACTGTTTACCTGTAATATCAAAGGTTGTTCGTATCGATCAAAATGGAAACAATGTCTGACTGCTCACCAGCTATTGCATGCGGGAGTCAAGCCGTTCAAGTGTGACCATCCGGGATGCAACTATCGGACCAATTTCAAGGGCAATGTCAATGTTCACAAACGAGTTCATCGGGAAAGTCAATATCAGTGTCAGGTTAATGGTTGTCAGTTTTCGACGCCGTGGAAGAATTCGTTTAATCAGCACCAAAGGAATCACCAGTTGACCACAACAACAGCCGAATCGTCGCCTGTAAATATGACCGATGGTCTTAACATCATCAACAACAACAACAAGACGAACAACAACAACAATCATCGTTTGATGAACAACGATGGTTACGAAGAACAGAATAGCGACGAAAACGACTTCTACGACGGTCTCGACGATGAATATCCCGAAGAGAATTCGCTGAGCGGCGGCCATACTAGCGGTGGCGACCAAATGATGATCACCACTGGTGGCGGCGGCAGCGTTGACGGCCAATTACCGCCCATCGACGCACTGGTATCATCGCGAAAAGTTCTACAATCGGTAATGCCAGTGACCGCTGTCCAACAGCACATCTCCAGTACAAACAACAATATGATGTCGACGACGACGATAGCAACGCCGACGATGGCCGGCGATCACAAGAATCCGATGACAGCCATACAAACCAATGCACAGCAACAACAACAACAGCCATCAGCACTTGTCATCCATCCGAGTCTGGTCGGAGGTGTCATCAAAACCATCAAATCGGAGATCTAATCAATCAATTAGTCCATCAGTGTTGTTGTCACTCTCATCGCCTCATTATTATTATAATTACCGTACATTGCATCGACTCTCCCACACAATAACATATATATATATACAATATATATATATGTAACCGATTCATCATCTATTGTGTGCTACTACTACTACTACTACCCATACCATCTAAACATTGGTTTGGTTTTAGCACACATATATCTAAATCATTTACCCATATATATATACATAGACACAAAATTGATGCACAATTTTTTTTTAAAAATATTTATTTGTTGGTCATAACAATTGATCGCAAAAAATTGCTTTTTCTCTTAATTTATGATTTTTTTTTAATATATATAATAACTTCATAAAGAAAACAAACATATGGTTAGCAACAACAACAACAACAACAAAAAATACTCCAAATAATTTAAATCAATTTTTTAGATTGTTTTTGATTGATTGAAATTTTTAATTTATTATTATTAGTATTATTGTTCATAATTTTGTGCAAACAATTTAACGGTAAATGCCTCCTTATATATATATGGATAATAGTAACTCATTTTGCAAATATATATATATATATATATACAGCTAACTGTTTGTATTAGTGATGATTGAAATGAGCAAAAAAATGATTAATTAATTGTATCGCAAATAATTGATTGATATTTTCCGATTGATTGGTGAGATAATAATAATTTTTTTTTTAAAATTATTGTTTGAGAAACAAACAAACAAAATGACAGGTATTTTACACAAAAAAAACAAACAAATTATTTCCAGACAAAGTATTTTCAAAATGACATTATAAACACAAACCTATGCTGTTATTAATTAATTATATAATTAATTATAACTAATTATATAATTAATTAATTAAACAAACATTTATTGCACTTCAGCTAAAACGGGATATATATTTATGGATTATATATATATATAATATAAAAGAAATCTCTTTTTTATATATATATATATAAAATATGTTAGAATTATATAATATAATAGATTATAATCTCATTTAAATTATAAATAAATATATATATATAAAAATATGAAAAATGTTTTTTAATGAGAGAGAGAATCTATAATTTTTACAGATCTTCCTTTAGATACATACAAACAAAACAATATATTTATATTTTATCTCATTTTTTTTGCTATTAATTATAATATAATAATGATTTATATATATATGATAACAATAATAACAAAAAAGTTGAAAATTCTTTATTTTGCAAAATATATATACACTGTATATTGAAATGGAGATAAACTTTATATATATATATATAAATAATTTATATATAATTTTTAGTAATTAATATAATGTTTAACTATTTATAATATAATATATAGAGAAACAAAAAATAAGATATTCTTCCATAATAATAATAAATATATATATATATATATAATTTACCACATATTATAGTATATATATATATATATATATATATATAAATTATATTAGATTCTCGTAATAATAATAATAATGATAATAATTGAAAAATAATTTTATTTAAAGTATTAATAATAGTCGATATTATTATTATACTTATAATAAATGCCATCACTTTCATTAATACCATTTTTTTAAAAGCAATCAACAAAACAAAAAATAAGTGATGTTTTAATTCAGGTTTTACACGAAAATATATCGCAACTTAATATATATATATATATGTATATATATGTATTGTATAATTATATACTATATATAATATATATATATATATATATATATATATATATATTATATTTGTAAATTGTATAGATTTTTTTTCTAATTGAATTGTTTTTTTCTCATTCAATTAAATATTATTGATATTATAATTTAATATTATAATTAATTGAGAAACAAAAATCCATTTTATTTTTGGATCATTAATATTATTATTATTATTATTACTACTACTAAACATCATTATTATTATTTTTTTATAATATTAATAATTTATTATTGATTTAATGATTATTATATCATTTTAATAATTAGTACCTCTAATTATTTATATATAAATACAGTATATATATATAAATAATACCCAATTCATTAACTTTTTGTATATCTCGATACACAAACCATACATTTTTTATGTTAAAAAAATTAATTTATAACTCAATTCATAATCTATTTTATTATTATTATTATTATTACAAATAATAACTTTTGAAAAAAATATTGATAATAATATTGAATTCTCGCCAGTATTTCATTCAATTTCAATCTCATTATTATTATAATTATAATAATAATAATAACAATTATTATTATTATTTGCATCACAAACTCTATGTTAATTTATAATTTACTTATTATTATTATTATTATAATTATTATAATTTAAGCTTTAATTTAAGTACAATAATACTTATTGCATATACATATTTGCATATTTTTCTCCCTCATTATTTTTTATATATAAATATTTTTAATCATATTTTATATTTTGTAGTTAATTTTTTATTTTATAATTGTTTTTATTATTATTATTATTATTATTATTATGTTTATTATGATTATGTTTGATGTTGTCTATTATTGATTGATGCAAAAAAATATTATTATTATTATTATTATCATTGCTATTATGATTATTATTTCATTTAAATATATATATATATATATATATATATATATATATATTTAAATGTGTATATATTTATTATTATTATTATTTAATTATTATTATCGTTCATATAATTTTACATGTTTATTACTAATAATGATATATATATATATATATAAATGTAATATTTTTTAAAAGTGAAAAAAATTGATTTTGAAAATTTTGAAGAGACAGAGATATATCCGTTCAGCCAATTTTAGATTAATAATAATAATAATAATTATAATAAAAAATAGTTTTTAATATTAAAAGTAAATTTTAAAGAAAAAAATATTATATAACAAAACCGTTGTATGCAAACAAAGCTTTATATATATATATATATATAAATCTGAAATTATATAATTTTTTTGTCAATTAATTTTTTTTTATTTAGACAAACAATACAAAAACAAAAAATTTGTAATTATATAATATTTGCCATTTTTTGCTGTAATTTATATAAGATATATATATATATATATATATATAATGTTTTCAAATTTAATGGACAATTTTACTTAACGAAACAATGTATGGCAACTCTAATTTAATTTTTTTTTTTTAATATAAATATATAAATTTATACATATTATTTGAATTTTTTTTTAAAAAATTATTAGTGATATTTTTATGTTTCGATGTTTATTATTGATTGAAAAAAACATTATATATGTGTATATGCGAACAAATTATTATTATTATTATTAATATAATTAATATGATTTTGATTAACTTTAATTTTAATTAATTATATATATATATAAAGATATTATGTTTAATTAAAATAAAAATTGTAATACTTATATATTATTATTATTAATAATACTTATAATTATTTTGACAGTCATATTATTATTTAAGTTAATTTTTAAGTAAAAAAACGCGCAAAAATTGTATTAATATTTAAATTACAATATATATATATATATATATATCTTATTTGTAAAGTCATTATAATATATATTTATATATATATATTTTTAATGATTATAATTTGCCTCATTTTTATCAAATAAAGATTACCAATAAAATTATTTAATAAAATATATATTTAAATAAATGTGTATTTATTTTAATTTTTTAAATATTTTCTATATATATTTATTTATAATTAAAATCACTAAATTAAATAATTATTTTGAAATACTATTTAATATTTAATTTATAATAATAATTAATTATTATTATTATCAATGAGTGAATGCGTGGAGCTATCTATTTGTGTATAATATTATTAAACAATTAAATAGTTATAAACATACATTGAATACAGATGCACAAAAAAATATTTAGCAACTGAATAAAAATTGAGAACGTGATATAAAACGCCACTTTATTTATAAAGCTATACAAATAAATATGTAAATTGTTTATAACAAATAATAATAAACAAATGATTAATTATTAGGTAAACAAAAAAAACTAATATTTTATGCAAAATTAATAAATAACACTACATTTAGTTAAAAACATTTTATTCAGCTTAAAAACAAGTAATTATAATTATTATTAAAAAATAATAATTAAATTTTAAATTAATATATATTATTATGATATATATAATGGATTAATTAATATTTAAAAAATATGATCAAATAAATAAAAATATAATTATAATTTAATTGCATAAAACATAAATTAATGTTAAAATTTTAACTGTTATGTTAAATTGAAATAAAAATGTTAAATTAATTATTATTTTTTCTTTAATAATAAAATAAAATTAACTAAAAATGAATAATTTAAGATTTGAAAGAAAATACAAATTTGTAAGAAAATTATGATTTTAAAAAATATTTATTTTTTATTTTATTATATTATATATAGAAAATATTAATTTCATTAATATTTTCAATTGTATCTGTTCTAATATATTCTGTATCGTATAATATTGTTCAAAATGACCGCCTAATAATAGTTTAAAAATAATTACTGTTTATTCGATGTAATGGACCACAAAATATAAGAGAATTTGACAGCGTTTCATATGCTAAGTATTGGTATGATATTGAACACAATAAACTTGTCGATGATAAAACTGGTTATGTAGATAAAACTGATTTTGATTATGATAACTAAAAGTTATTTTTATAAAAGCAAGTTATTTTAAACCTTTTAATTAATTTTAATTATTTTAAATATTAGTAGTAATAAGTATTGTTTTTATTATTATAATTATTAAATTTTATTTTATATTTGATTGATTTATAATTTTTAATAATATTATTTTATTTTGTTTTTATTTTTATTATAATAAAATATTTGTATTTAATTAAGTGGCGTTTGTATTTTCGAGTTCTCATTATTGCTTACATATATACTATTGTTATTAAGACTATTGTTATGACGTCAGGTGCCTCTCCATAGCATTAATAGTGTGCGAGTGGATTCAATGTATGGTTATAAAAATATTTATTATATAAAGTAATGTTTGAGTTTGCTAAATATAGATGGCGTAAAAAATCAATTATAATGAAAATCAAACAAGGCTAAAATATTTTTATAAATTATATTCAAGTTAATTTTATTTTTTAAGCATGGTAAGTTATAACTTTGAACTTTGAAGTTAATTTCATAATTAAGATAATTTTAATTGAATTGATTGACTGAATCTAAATAATTAGTATAACAAAATAAAATACAATTTAAATTAATTTACTGGTAATTAAATTTTTATTTTAATTTCCATATGAATTTAAATATCTTTATTTTAAGATATCATTAAAAAAATATATGTATATTGAATATATTGAAATATATAAATGAATTTTATTATATAATCTCATTACTTCTAAACATAAGACATAGGGGGTAGGGTTGGGTGGGAGAGAAACAGTGATACCCGACACCGATCATCGATACTACTCATTCAAATAATCACTGACCAGTCGTGCGGTACAATACCGTACTGTATGTCCTGTAGTGTCTTATATAGCCGTAGCTGTAGTGACTCCTGTTCAGGCAAACCGGGTATTACGATATCATCATTGTTATAGTGTATGCGTCCAATGGGACAGACACTGAAGGCCGTACCCGAGCCGAACATCTCCAACAAACGTTTTTCTTTGACCAACTGGCAAATCTCATGCATGTTTATCGACCGTTCGGTAATCTTAAACTCTGACCACTGTTGGGCCAACTGAATCAACGACAATCGGGTAACACCGGGCAGTATTAGGCCCGACTGTAGCGGCGGTGTGACCAGTTCACGTTCGCCCCGATCGTTGACCAAATAGACAAACACATTCATGGCACCGATTTCGGTTAGCTGATGGTCGTCGCCGAACAGCCAGAGCACCTGCTGGTGGCCCATCGATTCGGCAAACTTTTGTACGACCAGTTGGGGACCGTAGTTGACGCCCAATTTTTTGTCGCCCACTCCACCAGGCCAGGCCCTGACAAAACGTGGATCGGCCAACAGGGATATCGGTTTCATGACTCCGGTAGCCAAATAAGGTCCCACTGGACAGCATATGATGTAGAGCATAGCATCTTTACTGCTATGGATGCCCAGTGCAGCTTCCGTACCGATATAGGTGGGCCGTATGTATAGCGAGCCACCCGTGCCATAGGGCGGCACCCAATCGGCATCGATTTGGATCAACTTTTTCAGACACTCCAGCAGTTCGTTGCCATCAAAGTCCTTCAAAAACATCAATTTTTTTTGTTTTTTTAAATATCCAAATACTGTACTATTATATTAATTACTTATATACTATATATATATATATAAAGTATTAGCTAATAATAATTGATAAAATTAAATCTATTAAACTGTCAAAAATCTAACATTTAAAAAAAATAATACTATCAAACATGAGATTAATAAAAAATTATTGATTAGATAACTAACAGCTCAGATAAACAACACGCCATGTAATTTGAAATTTTTAAATACCAATTGATTACTACTGTATATTGCAATTAATTTATTAGTAAATTTATTAGTATATACTAAAATGATGATTAAATACTAAAATTATGTTTTTAATAGYACCCCCAGCTAAAATACAGCCCCCCCCCCTAACTGACCGGTAGATCAATACGTTGAGCCGATCCACGCATTCGCTTCATATTCATGTCGGGCCGRAATATCCGGACTTTCCCGTCGACGCCGCGAAACGCYTTTAGTCCTTCAAATAACTGATAACAAACCAAACCAAACAAAATATATATAAAACATATAAATCACTAATCAATTTACTGTTATAATATTACAGATAATTTTTTTTTATGTATGTTTGTTAGATGCAAATTAAAAAAAATGATAATTTAATTAATTTGATGACAGTATACAGTATATGATGACTGTCTAACCTCTTGGGCGTAATGAAAAACTTTGGCCGACGGATGAAACGATAGGTTATGAATCGGACAGATCAGTGGTCGATCCCAACCCTTGCCGTGAGTCCAGTTTACTTCAAACATATGGTCAATAAAGTTATGGCCAAACAAAATGTTTTTCCAGTTATCGGGTTTGGCTTTCCTTTCATTTTTGTCGCACTCGTGTATCTCCAGATCGCATGACTATTAATAAAAATAAAATAATGTTTTATTAATCAGTAATTAAAAAAAATATATAATAATTTTCAATAATTATTTATTTCATTTAATATTTTTTTTTGTTATTGTTTTATTTATTTATGTGAATATACTGTACTAATAATGTAAATCTATCTAAATATAAATGATAAAACTTTATAGACAAAAAAAGTTTAATTTTTTTTAACTGTATATATATCTATATAAATCTAAAATTTTAATATTACTACTAAATTAGTAAATTACTGTTAATTAGTATAACTAATAATAATTTTTAATTTAAAAAAATAAAGTTTAGATGTTTAGTATGAACTTAATAAAATTGTTAGAAAAAAATTATTATTTTTTTGTTGAATACTAGATTTAATTGATTATAATTTTTTTAAAAATTTTTTTGTTTTTTATTTCAATTTTTKAAACTTACTTTAAAATATTGATTTACTGTTGACGACAATTGTCGATATGATGAACATAACTATTAGAATAGATAGAGAAATAAAATCATTAATTAATTGTTAAAATAGTTATTAATTGTTATTATTATTATTATTATTATTATTATTATTATTTTATTATTATTATTATTATTATTATTATTATTATTATTATTATTATTATTATWATTATTATTATAGTTTTTTGAATAATATAAATTTATTATAATAATTTTAAGTTTTAGTAATAATTTATTATTAGTAAATTTATTATTAGAAATTTTATGACTATTAGAAAAAAAATTAATAYTAAATAACTAGTTAGTGAATTATCAAGATTTTTAAAAAATATTTATAAAATATATTATTTTAATATAAAAATTAAATATTAAATTACCTTTAGTTCAGTGTTTGACAATAAATGTTTTACAAATCCAGTCGATAGTAATGCCATATTAAATATTAGTTTTTTTAGTAATAAAATTTACTTTTTTTATATTATTATAAGTTATAATTTATAACTATTAAATTATTTTATGTAAATATAATTACTAATTTATAATACCATTATAAATTAGTGCTTAATCATTAAGAAAAATAATTAAAATAAAAATTTACATAAAATATTAATAATAACAACTTAATAATAATAATAACAATTTTTTCAACAATTTTGATTAATATTAATACAATTTATATACAATCGCCGATTATAATCAAAAAATATTTTAAACAAACAAAATGTTGATAATATTAATAATGCTTAAAATTTTTTTTGATAGATAATAATRATAATTAAATTATAGACATTTARCAATWKTTATAATAATATATTATAAAATGGGATTATCATTTTTTTCAATAATAGTTTTCAAAAATCACAAAATACYAGAAATTTTAGTTTTTAAAAAGTTTTTATTTAAAAATTATTTATATATTCTGTTAATCTATTCAATTAAAAGTAGTAAAACTGGTGTTTCTATACTTTACACATTATATCGTATAGTTTTGATAAAAAAAATACTGATTAGTTTATTAAATATAGTATATATTTATTAAGTCTCTCTCTCTCTCTCTCTCTCTCTCTCTCTCTCTCTCTCTCTCTCTCTCTCTCTATGTCTGTCTGTCTCTCTATTGGAAAACTCATGAGTTTGATATGATAAGCGATAAGTAAGGTATGGTATGGCATGTTATGGTATACCCCGCGCGCACTGCGCGGACCGGTCTTATAGGACGGCGGGGGAGATATTCAAGAGATTTAATTAAAAAAAAAAATGTTWAAAAAGTTTACTCCAATTTACTACARACACTGATATAATTAAAAATATATATATATATATATATATATATATATAAAAAAYAAACAAAAAGTTATTAAAAAGCAAATTTTAAAAAAATGTTTAATACMTGTTTATAATTTTAAAAATACCTTTTCATATACAGGTATATAAATATATATAAATATATATTAGTTTYTCTGTACATGTATTTTACATACATGTGTCGATATAAKACCTACCTGTGCTCTTGGATGTATCATTARAAACACAACAACAACAACAAAAATCTACAGTACTTTCCCTGTTAATAATAAAAATAATAATRATATTAAATTTTATTTTTTTTATTTATGACGTTTTCAATTTATAAATGAACAAGGTAATAATAATTATTATTATTATGTGTTTTTTTTGTTGACATAATAATTACTAGAATATATATATATATATTATTAAAAATTATATATTTATTTTTTTCAATATAATCTTATCATACATATATGGCATCACTTCTAGACATTGGGAGAGACAGACAATGGTYTGATACCCCGACACACACACACCGATCATCGAGACTACTCATTCAAATAATCACTGACCAGTCGTGCGGTACAATACCGTACTGTATGTCCTGTAGTGTCTTATATAGCCTTAGCTGTAGTGACTCCTGTTCAGGTAATCCGGGTACTATGATGTCCTCATTTTTATAATGTATACGTCCAATGGGACAGACACTACAGGCCGTACCGGCGCCGAACATCTCCAGCAAACGTTTTTCTTTGACCAACTGACGAATCTCTTGCATGTTTATCGCCCGTTCGGTAATCTTAAACTCTGACCACTGTTGGGCCAACTGGATCAACGACAATCGGGTAACACCGGGCAGTATTAGGCCCGACTGTAGCGGCGGTGTGACCAGTTCACGTTCGCCCCGATCGTTGACCAAATAGACAAACACATTCATAGCGCCGACTTCGGTCAGCTGATGGTCGTCGCCGAACAGCCAGAGCACCTGCTGGTGGCCCATCTTTTCGGCCAACTGTTGTACAGCCAATTGTGGCCCATAGTTGACGCCCAATTTTTTGTCKCCGACACCGCCCGGCCAGGCCCTGACAAAACGYGGATCGGCCAACAGTGATACCGGTTTCATGGCACCAGTTGGAAAATAGGGTCCAACGGGACCGCATATAATGTATAGCATAGCATCTTTGCTGCTGTGGACRCCGAGTGCCGGCTCAGTACCGATATATGTGGGCCGTATGTACAGYGAGGCWCCCGAGCCATAGGGTGGCACCCAATCGGCATCGATTTGGATCARCTTTTTCAGACACTCCAACAGTTCGTTGCCATCGAAGTCCTTCAACAACAACAACAAAATAGTTTAGTTTAATAAAAMAAWAATAATTTTTATTTAAAAAAAATATCACATACTRTATATATATTACAGTAAATAAAATTTACCAATGATTTAAAAAAAATAATTATTATGATGTCATTTTTAAAAAAAATATCAGCAAATAATTTAATAAAAAAAATAAAATTGTTTAAAAAATAAAAAATGTTTTCTAACATCAAAAAAACTAAACGATAAATAATTTATTGATTAGATAAATAAAAAAATATATTCAGTGATAAACAGTGATTTTTTATTATTACTGTAATTACAARAAWWWWTTAATACTAATTATTGCAATTAATTTATTAAMAAAATAAAAAATTTATTGCTGATACCAGTAAACAAAGATAACTAAAAATTTGAACTATCAATTGAATAACAAGATATTGCAATATTATTGGGGGGTAATAATAATAATAATATTAATACTATAAGTTATAGTCTCTGAAAACTATGTTTTAAATAAACCCGATTTCCCGCTAAAAAAACAACCCCCAACTCACCGGTAAATTTATACGTTCAGCCGATGCCCGCATTCGCTTCATATTCATGTCGGGCCGGAATATCCGGATATTCCCGTCGACGCCGCGAAACGCCTTTAGTCCTTCAAATAACTGATAACAAACCAAAACCAAACATAAATCACTAATTAATTAATACTATTGCATATAATTTTTTTGAGTGCAAATTAATTATATAATAATAATAATAATTAGTATTTAATGAGTAAACAAAAAAAGTTTATCAGTGTATGAAAACAGTCGACTGTCTAACCTCTTGGGCGTAATGAAAGACTTTGGCCGACGGATGCAACGATAGGTTATGAATCGGACAGATCAGTGGTCGACCCCAACCCTTATCGTGAGTCCAGTTTACTTCAAACATATGGTCATTGAAGTTACGKCCAAACAACAGACTGCCCCAGTTATCGGGTTTGGCTTTCCTCTCATTTTTGTCGCACTCGTGTATCTCCAGATCGCATGACTATTAATAAAAATAAAATAAATAAAATAATGTTTTATTAATYAGTAATTAAAAAATATATAATTTTAAATAATTATTTATTTCATTTAATATTTTTGTTGTTGTTTTRTTTATTTATGTGAATATACTGTATATGATAATACTGTATAAATCTATCTATAAATGATAAATCTTTATATACAAAAAATGATTTTTTATTGTATATATATATAARYCTAAAATWTTAAAACTGTTTGTAATATTTTATTTCTCAGTAATTTATTTTTTTATTACTTAATTTCCAATCAATAATTAAACTTAATTTATTTTATTGATATTTTTCTCATTATTTAATGTGAATATGATAWATATATATATTTATATAATCAATGAATCATAATATTTTATTAGTGAAAAACARAGTGATAAWTWGTTKYATTTAATTTTKAAAGTTAAAGTTTAGGTGCACTTAAATTATTTTATATTTAAGAAAATTTTGMTATTGAATATTAAATTTAATTAAACTTATTTTTTGTTTGTTTTTATGTTATTTCAATTTWTTGAAACTTACTTTAAAATATTGATTTACTGCTGACGACAATTGTCGATATGATGAACATAACTATTAAATAAATTGAGAAAAAAAAATTATTAATTAATAAATTAKCAAATATTMGTTAATTTTGTTGTTGTTGTYATAGCTTTTTTTGACTAATTATRGATAAATTATTAAAATTTTATTAAAGTTTAARTTATAATAATTWATTAGTAGTTTTTTTGTCATTATTATTATTATTATTAGAAATTTTATGAATATTTACAAAAAATAATAATAACTTGTTAGTCAATTATGGAGATTTTTTATGGTAATTAGTCATTATAAAATATATTATAAATAATAATTTTTTAACTCAATACATATTATATATATATTTTTCTAAAATTAAAATTAAATTTAATACTAAATTAAATATAAAATTAAATATAAAACATTACCTTTTGTTCAGTGTTTGACAATAAATGTTTTGCAAATCCAGACAATATTAATGCCATATTAAATATTTATTATTATTATTATTAATAAAATTAATTTTTATATTATTAAACTATTAGTTAATTTACATTTAAATAAAAAAATAATTACTATAATACCATTAAATTAGTAATTTGTCAATAATAATAAAAAATTTAACATAAGTAAAATTTTACATAAAATATAAACTTTATATCAACTTTAAAAATAATAATTTTTGCCAATTTTTATTAATACAATTTATAACATTAATATTTTAAACAAAYAAACAAACAAATCAAATGTTGATAATATTAATAATAATGATGATAATGATTATTATTATAATAATAATGCTTAAAATTGTTTGATAGATAATAATAATTTTAATTTATAAWAATATTAATAAATTTATTTAAAATGGGAATATCCTTTTTTCGATGATATTTATTAATTAAAAGTTAAAAATAAAGTTTTTAAACCAACAAAATACATACACACAGAAAATATCACATAAAAATTTTTAGTTTTAAAAACTTATTTTTTTCTTAATATATATATATTCAATTAAAAAATCACAAAACTGGTGTTTTTTAGGTTTATTTTTTCTGATCACTTATATATATATACTGTATATATATATATATATATATATATATCGTYTAGTTTGATGAGTAACTGATTAGCTTATTATTAAATATATTTATTTATTAAGTCTCTMTTTYTTTCACTTAGCAAACATCAAAAACTATTGGAAAACTCATTTGGTTTGATATGATAAGCGATTTAATAAGGTATGGTATGGTATGGCATGTTATGGTATCCCCCGCGCGCACTGCGCGGATCAGTCCCTCTCTATCTATAGAGAGGGTAATCAATGGTTTTTAAAAAATAAAAAATAAAATAAAAGTTTATTGCAATTTACAGACACTGAGATAAATTAAATAATTTACAAAAAAAAATAAAGTAAAAGTTGAAAAACATATTTCAAAAATTAAACAAAAAAAACAGTATTAATACCTGTTTTTTATTWWAAAAATAAATAAAAATTGTTGTTTGATGTGTTGTTGTTGTTATAAAGAGAAAATACCTATTCATTTATATATATATATATATCATAGATTCTCTCTACACACACACACACATGCCAGCATACCTGTGCCAATAACTATGCTAACTGTGCTCTGTATGTATGTATTATTATAGAAAAACAAAAAATTCAAGTGCTTTCCCTGTTAATAATAATAATGATATTTAATTTTTTATATATATATAAATTTATATTTTATTTTTGAAAAAGTCGTTTTTATTGATGACGTTTTTTTCAAACACACAGTTTACTCGAGGCATTCAATAATATCAAGGTTATTGAGAAAAAAATATATAAATTTCTATGATTTTTTTGATAGATATATACCATAGATAGGTATATATATATATATAAATAAAATTGAAATATGTTTTTTTAGTAAATGAACTTTTCATATACTATATACTGTATATATATATATAATATAATACACCAAATGGTTAATCAATTAATATAATAAATTATATATTAAAGTATTATTACTATTAGTGTTTAATACATAACTTGTTTTATATGATGTAAACATTTTTGAAAGTTACAGCATTTTATTTTTTTAGGCATATAATTCAAAAACAAGTTTTGAGTAAATTTTTAATTAATCTAATATGAGTTTCAATTTTTTTTAAAAATAATCAAGGTAATTATTTTATGTTTTTGTTAACATAATAATAATAATTACATTGCAGCTTTTTTTATTGCTAATAATTAATTGTCGTATAGTAATAATATTTATTATTATAATTACAATGAATTTTAGATTTACAGTGGCTCTCAATTTTAAAAATATTTTAATAAATATTTTAATACAGTATTTATTACTAATTATTTTTTTAAAAAAAAACTATTAAAAAACATATTATATATTATATTGTTAATTTTAATTCAAAAATTGTATTGATAATTTTTTTAGCTATTTTAACAATAAAAAACAATTGACTGTTAAAAAATATATGAAATATGGARAAAAAAAAAGTATTTTTTTATATATAAAAATYGTGAACTARTTTTATTTAATTCAAATTTAATAAATACATTGTTTTACAGTAATTTATTTCTAAGTTTAACCTAGATAATTTCATTAAACAAAAACACAAAAAACTTATTTAATCATTTATTATTATTGGTTGTGAGTTAATGATAATAATACCCTATGCTAAAAGCATACCGGTGCCATTCAATAGTATTATAAAAAAAATAATAGTTTATACCACCAGTATCAATTCAGGAATAAAATCATACTAATAATTATAAATAATTTTATTTCAATAAAATTCTATAGATAATAATGGTTTTATTTATCATTGAAAAACTAGTCCCACCTATTTTGTCCCAAACCGACATTTTTAATAACTGCACAAAAAAACAAAATAGACATAAAATCATTAATTGTTAGACCAATTGCCCCGGAAATTTGGTGGGGTATGGGTAGGTAGCAAACAAAACCTACCATCAAAGCCCAGTGATGTTAGGGATGGGGTGGGAGTTGAATGTAATTGAAAAAACAAAACAGATATGGGATTTGATTTTTTTTATATTTATAAAGTTATATAAATAGAGAAAATAATAATATCTAATAATTTAATGGTATATAATTTGTTTATATAATTATTAAGATATATATATATATATATATATATATGTACTGTATATAATATACATATATAAATTGAACTAAAATATATATATATAGCATTATTTTAAAAGTTTAAATTTAAATCAATCAATCAGTTTTCAACAAACACAACAAAAAATTGATGATTATTTAAATGAGAAAAAAATTTGAATCATTAGAAACACATACATATAACACACATAATTGAAAATACATGTCATTATTGATAATAATAATAATAGCAATTAATATTATATAATCATAATATAGTTATAATTAATTAGTAGTATATTTATTATTTTAATTAATTAATTAATTAAAGACAACTATTTTCGGCATTTTTTGCGTTGCTTTGGCTTCACTATAATCTGTGAATTATTGATGTCATCCACAGGTGTTTGTCGACGACGCTTAGTAGTAGTAGTAGTAGTATTGGTTACCGAAGTAGTGGTCGTCGGCTTTAGTGTTGTCTTAGTTGTAGTAATTTCTTCTGCTGTCATTGTCTTCTGTTGTTTAGATCGATTTCTTGTGGCAATTGTGTACTCCATAGTAGTAGTAGTAGTAKTAGTATTGTGTTGTCTTGTTTGTCTATCACTACAATTACCACTACGACGACGACTACTATTACTATTGTCTTCTTTATTATCATCGTTGGCTGCGGCGGTGGTAACGATAAAACTATTCTTCTTTTTCTTCTTCTTGTTCATCATCACCATCGYTGCCTTCTTCACACGGCTACTAGTCTTAGGCTTTCGGCCTCTAGTTTTAGTTAGTTTTGTTGTTGGCGTCGTTGTTGTCAATGTCTTCTCTTCATGACTACTRCTACCACTACTACTACTATCGTTGCCATCACTAGTCGACGATGGCTTCACATCATCGTCGTCGTCGACATTATTGACGCCACCACTGGACTCGCCGCCGCCGTCCATTGGTTCGGTGTTTGTACTACTACTGACGTTACCGTAGCGGCTGCGACAGCAGCACGTCTTCGGGCGACATTTTGAGCTACAAACCGATCGATATATTCGTCGGTCAACTGGTCGGCAATCGACGACGACGCCGATGGTCGACTCTCACCACCACTACTACTACTACTGCCACCCAAACCACCACTACCAGCACCACCGACAGCAACAGCTGCGGCAGCAGCTCTGGCAAAGTATTTGTTACGGATCTTCTGATTCCAGCACTGGATGGCCTCTATTTCACACCTGAATGACTTCAATGTTTCCAAATGAGTGGTCTGTGTTTCACCTAAAGACTCAAACTGTTCAATTTGTTGTTCAATTTCTGATTTCAATTGTTCACAAGTGGCCGTCGACTCCATCTGTCTGAGTCTCAAATATGTCTTCAATTGTTCATTTTCTTTGGTCAACAGATCACGTTTGTGTCTCAACCGTTGAGTTTCGTCCCACAGCTCTTTGGCTTCGTCTTCGTCCAGCGGGTTGTTGTTGTCCATCATATGATATGATATGATATATCGCTGAGGAGGAGGAAGAGTGGATGATATCGGATATATATATATACACCAACAGACAACTGGTTGTTCGGATGATATGATGAATGAATCGATGGATCAATTAAAACGACGACCACTTCTCTGATACTGAAAAAWAAACSAACAAACAATTGATTTGTTTTGTTTGTCCACTAAATTACTGATTGTTGTGATTAAACAATAATAATAATAATAATAACAAAACAAATTATTAATTGTTTTATTTTTTAATTAATATTTAAATAAAAAACAATTCAATTGAATTGAATTTATTAATTGATTTTTTTTGTTGTTTGATATGATATTTGTTTTGTGTTTACAAACTGTGTATTTATTTTATAATAATATTAAATGTATTATTGAATACATTTATTGTGTGTTTGTTTTGTTTGTATGTATTATCTGTTGTGTTGTTTACTGTTGCTATGGATAGGTGTCGCTTAGATTACTGTGTAATARRGAGGTTGCCATTGGCAACGTATAATATAGTAGCAATATAATTTTTATTATTAATAATACTGTAGAGGTGTGTGTGTGTGAATTTGGCGCACATTTTTGAAATTATTAATTAATTTTATAAAAAAAATATTTTTATTTGTTTTATTRTAATTTATTTTTTTTCATTAAATAATAAATTAGTTAATATAAAAAACAGTAGTTTTTTGTTTATTTATATTTAAAAAAAACAAATTGTTTTTTTTCTAAATAATTATAATATTAATWATAATAGAAAATAATACTATATTATTGACCATAAAATAAAAATAAATAAATTACTTGAAATTTTATTTTTAAAAAAAATTATAATTAATTTTAATATACAATATTATATATATTTATACAAATATGTATTTTAGTATATATGTATAATTTAAGCTATAATATTAATTTAGTTTTATTTATTATTAAAAAAAATTATCAAAATATATAAATAATTATTTTTTTATAAATAYAAAATTGATTAATGATAAAATTGTTAAATTAACAAAAAAATAATAAATAAAATTAATTAAATATGAAATTTTATTTTTGTTATTCGCATTAATACAGTACTACTACTACTAGTAGTAGTACTGTATTATTAGCTATAATATTATATAATATAAACAAGTAATTTGTTTTACAATATCTCATTTATTTATATCATATGTATATTATACAGTATATATTGAATATACAATACTGTATAAAGTTATACATTATTGTATAGTACTATACATAAAATTTATTATTAGACTAAACATCTATCCATAGCTTTACATAATTTTGTCATTTTTCATATTGATATTATATATAAAATATATACAGTATATTATATATTTTATATTGATATATAATATATAGTATATAATATAATACAGTATATTATATAGTTTATATTGATATATAATATACAGATATACTATATATATATATGTAATATAATACATATACAATTGATTTGATTTCTGAATAAATTTTTATACAAATTTTGAAATATGAAAAAAATTATATATAAATATACTTTATATAAATATATATTAAATATATACCTAATATACCTTATTTTAGTTATATAATATTGAATAGCTAAAATAAAAATATAGATCTATATATTTCTTATACTATTATCTATACAATTGTATATACTGTATATATTGAATATTATTGAACATTCAAAAATTATATTGTCTAATATTATATAATATCATGATATAACAAATATCTGGTTTAACAAACACTTTTTTCTCCCAAACACTTAATATCTATTTATACATAACTAACACTTCAGGTTAGTAGTAATCATACGGTACATACATATCAGTTAAAGTACAGTACAATTACCTAAACTTAGTTTTTTAATGTATTTATTTTTGTATATACCGTACATTACCATAACATTAGATAAGTTTTTTTAGATGAGAAATGACTAAATAATGTAGTTTTAGAGTGGTTTTTGCATTTAATATAAATACAGTATATATATAACAAAACACTATTTTTTTGTGTATTTCGTTAGTAATTTTCAAGCGTTACTACATTTTCACTGTAATTTTTTTTGTGTTTTGTTGAAAAACATAAGATAAAACATACACAACAAATATAATAGTAACAACAACAACATAAAAACACAACTACACCAACAAAAATAACAGTATTTTGTTGGTGTGTGTGTGTGTGTATGTATRTATGTGTGTGTGTGTGTGTATGTGCTAACATTAGCACATACTTAACGAGAGTTTAATAGTATTTATATATACTGTCTATATTATATATATATATATATAATGTTTTATAATATAGGTGTAAATCTATACAGTATGTCTCCCAATGTTATGTATAGTACAGAATATACAGAATATACAGAATATACAGAATCTAATATCAAATGATAATAAATCAATTAGTTGTTGTATTAGTTTAGTATCGATGTTGTTGTTGATGATGGTGATAATGTTGATGGTGTAGTTTGCCATTATTGACCCTTTCCTGTGTGCSTATGTGTGTGTGTGTGTTAGGACAGGCATTAAATAATATAAAGGCCTGTATACTGTTTAATTGTTAAGTAACAAATGAGGAATTAATATAACACATTAATGAATACACACACATATATCGGTACATAAAGCAAATTGGACACCAATTTACTGTATATACTGTATATATATATATATATATTGTATTATCCAGTTATCTATCTATTAGACATCGGAATCGGTATATAAATTGCAGCCTAACTGTGCTCTCACTCACTCATTCACTCAATGTTCGCTAAAAGTCACCGATGATTGCAAAACTAATGCTTCCGATTAATCCGTTAGTGGAAAGAGAGAGAGAGAGAGAGAGAGAGAGAGAGAGAGAGAGAGAGAGAGAGAGAGAGAGAGAGAGATAAAGAGGAACGGGTAGTCATATATATATATATATATAACTTTCCTGTCTTAACTATCTTACTGACTATCTATGGTGATTAACTTATACCGGTATAATACAGTACATATATAAAACTATTGTACAGTATTTTACAGTATATACATATATATAAATTGTGTGGTAACAGAGCACTGGTATGTGATGATATAATACTATATACAATATATACAATATATAATATATATATATAAATAGATGATATAACTATTGAGAGATTAAATTTGAAATATAGTTATCGAGTTATAAATTTATACTGTATAGTAGGTATACATAATGTTTAGATAAATCTATTGGACAGGCAGTTATTGAAAGTGGAGGTATACGGCTCAGTAAGTTTTATTTTTACAACAAATAAATTTGATAGATATCTCTATATTGATGTGGAAATATAGTTTATATACTATATAAACACACACACACACACACACACAATATATATATATATTAGTTAATCACATAATAACGAGATTTTATTTTATTTATTTATTTATTAATCAATACTATTGTACAATATATATATAATTTATATTTAATCTCACAATCAATGTTATTATTATTAATATTAATACATTAACAAAATTAGTTATTTATTTATTTATTTATTTTATTATTATTATTATTATTATCAATATATCAGTTAATTAAATTTGGCAATCAATTTGCACAAATAAAATACACACAGTATTTAATATATATATATATATATATATATAGCAATATATTAAATAAGATATAAAAAATAAAGTAAAGTAAATAAGTAAAAAATAAATATTTGAATTATGACTATTATTTTTGTTATTAGTTTACAACTAATTTAGGTGACAAAAAAAACTACTAATAAAAGCACATAAATAACAAAATTAAAAAAAATAATTTTATATTAAAAATAAAATATATTTTTTTGGTACCAAAAAAGGAAATAAGATTTTTTTTATTCTCTCTCTCTCTCTCTCTCTCTCTCTCTCTCTCTCTCTCTCTCTCTCTCTCTCTTTCATATAACTTATTGTTGTTGTTTTAGCACACATTTGATGTTTGAGTTGTTAAAAAAAGTTACTATTTTTTCATTTATATTTTGATCATTAAATATATATTAAAATTCTTTTACTACTATTACAACACCAACGACTACTACTACTACTACTACTACTGTGTTATATTAGTGTAAAGCATTGGTAGTGTATCTATTGTGTTGTGAATCTCTCTCTCTCTCTCTCTCTCTCTCTCTCTCTCTCTCTCTCTCTCTCTCTCTCTCTCTCTCTCTCTCTCTTAACATTTTAACAAATAATAAAAGTTATGTCGAGATAGAAAGAGAGAATTGTTAAATCAAAATTTTTTTATTAGAATTTATTGCAAAAAAGAGAGAGAGAGAGAGAGAGAGAGAGAGAGAGAGAGAGAGATGCAATGAGATGAGAGCTCAGGGAGATTGATAGGGAGTAAAAGACTTAAGTACTGTATATCCATAGTAAAAGAGTTACGATTACTACTACTACTATCAGCGCGCGCTATGACTCACTTCAGTTACCGTATGAAAGAGAGAGAGAGAGAGAGAGAGAGAGAGAGAGAGAGAGAGAGAGAGAGAGAGAGAGAGAACCCTTAAACTATGTTTCTCTCTAGTATTGTTGGTTATACTATAAATAACAGAGATTAGTAGTTAGAAGTACCTATTAACGATAGGACAGCATTATATATGTGGACAGTTCTTCGTACACATATTATCTGTTTATGTTAAAAATCCCAACAAACTTGGTGGCCCGTCCGGGTATCGATCTCGGGTGTCGTACTCGAAAGCCGACAACTTAGCCTTTCGGCCACCGAGGCCCCATAGAGAGAGAGAGAGAGCGAGAGAGAGAGAGAGAACTATTGAAATAAAAACATAGATTAAATTGAAGTGAAAAACGGCTTTCCTTTTGATTATGTAATGTTGAAGGCTTTTCTCTCTCTCTCTCTCTCTCTCTCTCTCTCTCTCTCTCTCTCTCTCTCTCTCTCTCTKTGTGTGTTAAGGCATCACTGGTATGTATAGCAATGTTATGTTTGCTTATATATGTATCTCTCTCTCTCTCTCTCTCTCTCTCTCTCCCTGACTGACTGTTGTATAGCTTGTGTTTATGTGACGGTTTCGGCGGTGGTGGTGGTAGCGATGATGATGATGTAGTCTCTCAGTAGTGATGTAGTAGTTGTGTGTATGTATGCAAAGTCAGTCACACACACACTCACACACACACACACCTAAGCCATCAGCAATATTCTGGTTGTTGTCACAAACGCATACACACWCACTCACTCACTCACTCACTCATTCACTCAGTTRCTAATGTTTTGTATGTATGTATCAGTGGTATAGTATTGTATGGAAAAACTCTGTGTGCAGTCAATACTCACTCAACAGTCAGTCAGTTATATACAACACTAGCAGTGAAAGAGAGTGAGAAATAAAAATATTCTGTGAGTTCTACAGAATATTCTTTATATATATATATTTGAATGAATTGAATGAATGAATTGCAACATAAATTTGTTTAGCAATTGAAACATTTCACATGTGATACTAATATATTAATAATATATTTAATATTTATAACAATATATACACTATATATATAAATATATTGTATATTATAATTTTATTATAATAATTATTATTAATATATTATTATCAACAATATTATTATTATTATTTTAAGTGTTAATCCAATTTGTACTGTATATACATACATATAAACAAACAGTATATATATATATGATGTATCGTTCATACAATATATGAATAGCTGAGAGCACTTGTGATTTTTTTGGCTCTCTCTCTCTCTCTCTCTCTCTCTCTCTTTCTCTAGACTACAAGATCACTAGTGTTTGATGTATAAGTGATATATATAATATAATATATAATATATGTGTGTATGTGTTTTTGCAATGATAACTGTGCTTAACATACCATTTTCTTATATACCATCATCATCATCGTCATCATCACTCATTGATATATATCAAAAATATATATATATTAGAAAGATATATATATAATTTTTTACTCACTCACTCACTC
Source organism: Oppia nitens (assembly GCF_028296485.1). Classification (NCBI taxonomy): domain Eukaryota; kingdom Metazoa; phylum Arthropoda; class Arachnida; order Sarcoptiformes; family Oppiidae; genus Oppia; species Oppia nitens. The sequence continues at coordinate 254,688 of NW_026533216.1, read as the reverse complement.
TTATGTGGTAAAGTAAACAGTGTTTAGCATCGACACGACACATTAAAAAGGCTTATACAGGTGCAGGTGTACTGGCATATATATATATATATATATATATATATATATATATATATATACTGTACTAACTTACAAATTTTTATATAGTTAATAAATATTAATAATAATAATAATAATAACAACAACATACCAGTGCACACAATATTCAGACCAAACACACCTCCATTCCTCAAAAAATAACGACATGTCTTCAAGTTATCCAAAGCACTGGTGCTTTCATCGTATCGTCACTTTTCTGTGTGCTGTAAGTATACATATATACACTGTTATATACACTGTGTATATCGTATCATATCTTTATGTTGTTGTCATGTTTTAGTAGTTGTTGTTGTTTTTTGTGGCAAAAAAAATAATCACTCCTTTTATCAAACAGTCTCTCTCTCTCTCTCTCTCTCTCTCTCTCTCTCTCTCTCTCTCTCTCTCTCTCTCTCTCTCTCTCTCTCTCTCTCTCTCTCTCTCTCTTTATTTCTTTCTTTCTCATTATTTGCTCACTTACTCACTCACTCAGTCATGCAATGCCTCACTCAATGTATATCTATCAAAATGTATCTTTCACTTTATATGTATAATACTATACCAAATATATATATATATATATATTTGAAACTAACTCTCGTTCTCTCAAATATATTATACCATACATACTATATATATATATATTGCAATCTTATGTTACAAATCGATATTATGTTTTATTTGTATTAAGCTTTTTTCTCGRTGCACATAGTTATATATATATATAAATATGTATATACTGTATATTATATATTATAATATACATACATTCATATATATATATATATATGAATGTATGTATGTATTATATATATATATATATATATATATATATATATATATATATATATATTACAGCGCCTGTAGTATAACGATATGATAATAGTTGTATCAAAAAATAAAATAAAATATCAGAATATTATTCTTAATTCAATTTATTATTTTTTTCTTTATATTTGTTAAATAATTTTTCTTTATATAACTATTGTTCTCATATATTATATAAATTATATAATATGAATATATTCAGTATTTCATTTTGAATGTGTAGTATATATATATATATATATATATATATATATTATATCATATATATGTATAATATTATATAACAAAATAAAAAATATTGTATAAAAAAAAAGACAATAAATATAATATCTTATTCAACTAAAAATATTATACAATATATATATATAATACAGTATAAATGCTATACAATAGACGCTAACACTGAGATTATCATTATATTTTCGTTAATATAGTATTATTATTATTTTATTATTATTATTATTATTATTATTATTATTGTCGCTATTATGATATTCACAGTGATTTTTTTGCCACAAATAAGTATTATTCATAAGACTTTTTTTTGTTATATATATATATATTATTTGTATGTATTGTATGTCTATGTGTGGGAAAAAAGCCAACAGCTCTATGAACTGGGAATTACTTTATTATTATTATTTTTTTGCTATTAGTATTTTATTTTTCTTTTATCATATAACAATAATATATATATATATATATATATATATAAATAATATAAAGTATATATATATATATGTATTATAGATATATCATAATATTTCTCTCTCTCTCTCTCTCTCTCTCTTTCTCTCTTTCTCTCTCTCTCTCTCTTATTATATTTTATATGTATGTGTGTATGTACTGTACATACAACACAKATATATATTAAATATTTCACAATTTATTATATATTAATATTATATATATATATATATGTTTACATATTATTAAAAATATATTCTGCATATATTTATACTTATTCTGTGTGTAAATACTGGTATATTTTATTATACWGAATATAACTGTATATAGTTTATGAAAAATAAATAAATAAAAATATTACAAGAATTAGATATTACATAATAGGATTTTGCAATAGTTTTGTTTTTGTTGTTGTGTTGTTAATGTTGTTATATTGCTATTTAGTGAAATAAAAAAAATGTTTATACGCTATGTGTTTGTATGAGTAAAAAATAATAATAATAATTGTGTGTGTATTTTTGTTGGTTTGATATTATACTGTATAGACTATACAGTATAGTACAATATAATACAGTAATAATAATAATAATATTATTATAGCTGGCAATAATCATAACAATGAATTATAGATTTTTGATGTCTATTAAAAAATTTTTGAACATCACATACATATACTGTACATACATAGACACATACATACAGTACATACATATATACTATACATACATACACACACACATACAACATATACACAATGTTATAGATAAAAAATAGCTAAAAGATAAAAGAAATATATTACATATAAATAATTTTAAACTTTTATTAGCTATATATATATATTGTATTATATATAAAAAGTAGATAATAGTATAATGTAGTAAAGCATATAAACTATTCATATGGCATTAAAAATTTAAAATTATTATTATTTTTATTATATATATATATATAATACAATTGAATACAATAGACTATAGTACAAAAAAAAAACAAGATAATAATTTAATACACTTTAGACATTAAATAATAAAACTAATAATAATAATAAAAATTATTGTACAAATCACATTTAAACTTTTTTGTTGTTGTGAAACATTTTTTCAGATATTTTTATTTTAAGTGATTATACTGAATATATTTGATTTTATTTTCAATTTAAATTTATCATACGATTGACTTTTAGTTTAAATTATTTTAGTTTTGAAATCATATATWTTATATATATATATAAACAGTTTATTATTATTATTATTACTATAATTATTAATATTATTAAATGAATTGATATTTATAGTTAATGACATTTTATTTTWTTTTTTAATGTTTATTCTCACATTTAATCTAATAAAATATCATTATATATAATAATTTAATTTTTCTAAGTTATGATTAGTATAACATTTATATCATATATATATATATATTATACAATAATAAATGTTATTTTTTATTTTTTAAGTTAAACTACTCTATAGTTCTCAATATTATTTGTAATATATATATATATATACCAATATATATGTGATATGATATAATATATATCAATGTCTACAACAACAACAACAACAACAACTACTACTACTACTACTACTACTACTACTACTAATATTTCATAGGGTATCCAATATAATAAAAGCCATTACACGGTCTATACTTATATATTAAAACACAAAGTAGTAGTAGTAGTAATAGTGTGAGTGCCATAACAAACAAAATAACATACAAACCTATCTATTGACAAATGATATCACATATAATATTAAGTAACACTTTAGCTTATGTATTATCGCACATTTTGTGTGTGTTTGTTAGCTAACTGTGCTCTCTCTCTCTCTCTCTCTCTCTCTCTCTCTCTCTCTCTCTCTTAACTTTCTCTCTCACCCACTATAATGACATTTTCTATTGTATTAGCGATACCATTATACCCAATCTTTTATAGTGCTTAGAGGGTGTACCGCACCAGTAGTTGTATCAAACATACATACATATACATCCAAAAGAAAATAGGTCTCTCTCTCTCTCTTTCTYTCTCTCTCTTTCTCTCTCTTTCTTTCTTTTTCTCTCTTAAAGAAAAAACCACAGAATTTAACTCCATTTATATATATTATAAGAGAGCAGCGATTTTTGTGTACGAAAATTAGTTTTGTTATTATATATATATATATAATATGATATTTTTAGTTTTTTTGCACCACAAAATTCTCTCTCTCTCTCTCTCTCTCTCTCTCTCTCTCTCTCTCTCTCTCTCTCTCTCTCTCTATACTAACACACATACACACACACTATATAATACAGTATTATATGATATAACTTTTACACCATAAACGGTAATATCATATTAACGGTTAGAAAAATGATATAACACTTAACAAACACACACTGTACATAAACCGGTATATATATAAAGAAAAATCAATTCCCATTACAATATCATATCCTYTATGATATTAGAGAGTARAGAGAGAGAGAGAGAGAGAGAGAGAGAGAGAGAGAGAGAGAGAGAGAGCATCATCTAAAATGTTAGAGTTTAAATATCATATAAATTACAACATACATACACTATATATATAGACACAGTATAYATATACACAGCAAACATAAATTTTGAAATGAAAAAAATAACATTTGGTATAATATATCACAATAATTGAATGTATGGAAAAAAATTTGTGTTTTTTACTACTACTACTATTTTTTAAAACAAATTAWATATAAAACAGTATTTTTGTTTATTGTATATTTTGTTAAACAAAAATCACACACAATAACGACAACAACAAAGTTTGGAAAAAAAAACGCTAAACTTTTTTTTACGGTCGAAAAAAAATTCACAGTTTAACTAAACTAAAACATATACTGTATATATATAACACACAAAATTTGCTATTGTATTGTATTTTTATGTATTATATTATAATACTTTACTATATATTGTATTTTATGTATGGTTTTTTAGTTGACAATTAATTTTGTGTGTGTTTTTGTTGTTGTTGTTGTTGTCTCTCTAACTTTTATATATTATTTTTTATATATTAAAAAAATTATTATTATTATTATTATTATTCTTATTATTATTATAACTTATATATATATATAAAACAAACACATCATACCTAAACCAAACACCAAACCTAACCAAAAAAACAATAACAAAAAAAACATATTATTCTTCATCTAATTCTTTATCATTTTATTTATTATTATTATTTTTTGGTGATTCAAACAACAACAACAACAACAAAAAACAACCAAAAACTAAATACTGACAGTTATTAATCATCGGTTCATTTGTTGTGATCATCAAAAAAGATTGTCAATGTATACCATTGCCCAGCGATGACAAACTATGGCAAAACAATAACATTAGTATTATGGAAGAATTTTTTGAACATTTTTACGATACATTAAAAGTCTATCATATTATTGTTATCTGTGCCGATATACTACTGTTCCTTTTGGCCTTTATTAACATAGCACCCAATCAAGAGGATCTCAGATTTGGCTTTCATTTACTTGTATGTAAAWTTTTTTTTATATATATAAACTAATATTATTGTTATTTAGCTTATATTTAGTAGTAGTAGTAGTAGTAGTAGTAGTAGTAGTAGTAGTAGTAGTAGTAGTAGTAGTATATTGTTTGCATTTAGTATTGTTATTGTTATTGTTATTTTTAGTTTAAAAGAATATTCTGTATGTCTATGTCTATGTGTCTGTGTTTCAAAATAAGCTTTTTTAGTCATATATATATGGATATACTGTATATTGTATACACTATTACCGTATTATAATAATAATAATAGGATAGCTATTCTCTCTCAATGTATTAATATATATACAGTATATATACTGTATATACATAATGTAAGCTTTTTAACGGCTATTATAGAAAATAGAAAGTCTAATATATATATATATATGGATAGCTATTGTATTTTATTATATATAAACTTTTATATATTTTTATATACATATGTATATAAATTATATATATATATATATATATATATACAGTATATTCTATACCGTATTAGACTATATGAGTACTATAAAAGATAGATCAAACCATTTATTATCGATTCTCACTCTTTTATTTTTTTTACTTTATTTTTCTATGACTATCAAAAAAATTCACTCCTATTTATTGTCATTTAAATTGAATTCACAGACAACTCTTATATATATATATATATATATCTATATATAGTATACCATATATTGAAAGTGATAGAGGGGTTGAAAAGTCATTGAATTGAACATTGAATTCAATTACGATAAAACTTATTATTATTATTATTATTATTTGTGGCACTAGTATTTTCACAACCAATAATCAAAATGTTTAACTCTCTCTCTCTCTCTCTCTCTCTCTCTCTGTCTCTCTCTTTGTCTCTCTCTTTCTCTCTCTCTCTCTCTCTCTCTCTTTGAAAAAACATACATCCACACTATAACTCATCGATGATACCCATTATCATCATCAACATCACCGCTGACACTAACATACTGTGTGTGTGTGTGTGTGTGTGTGGCTGTCATCCCATTGTTTGGTGCGGTTGTTGTCACAAATAAAATGATATGATGTTGTTTTTGTTGTGTGTGTATGTGCTATCTATATGTGTATATAAATCACTATTTTATACAAATCTTGATTTCATCCAATCCCACACACACAACAAAAAACAACAACTTGTATTTTAACGACATACCGGTGCATATACTTTATACTAATATATATATATATATATATATATATATAGGTGATCATCATATTGGGTGGCATAACACTGTTGACAGCTTATGCCTCGTATGTGGCATTTTATATGCCCTGCCATTCGTACAATTTGTTTGCCTCGTCGATCAACACCGATCACCATAGAGTACATCATAGTTCGGGAACGGGCGCCAGTGGGACGGCCACAACAACGACAGGAGTCGGCAATAATGGAGCCCAGGGCGCTGGAGGCACTGGCGGTAAAGTTAAATTGCATATCTATCCGCATCACAGTACCAAAGACAAGATAAGCGGCATCAATGCCTACGTTGAATGGGATGTCATAATGTTAGGCATTACCGGTATCGACGGTTTGGCCGCTTTTCTACTGTTCCTGTCGACGGTAGTACTGTGTTTGGACGCCCGCGAAGAGGCCATTCAGGACGAGTATGTGGCCAGAGTTAGGTCAAGCATTTACTAATGTATTAATAATAATAATAATAATAACAGTAATAACTAATTGTTTTTTTTCATATATTTTATTATTTGTTATAATTACTATTATTAGTTAACTAAAAAAAACAAATTTCATTATCAATTAATTTATATAAAAAAAATACTTTAAACAAAACAAAAAAATAAATTTAAATAAAAAAATGATTTGTTTGTAATAATGATGTGTATATGTTGTAAATATATTTATATATTAATATATAAATTGAATATTGAATTATTATTATTGAATATGATTATTATTATTGATATTTATATATTAACAAAAATAAAATGCATTGTATATTATATACATTGAGGGCGCACAAAATTAATTTTATTATTTATTATTATTATTATTAAATATTGACATTATATATATAAGTATCAATAAATTTTTCATCAATAAAATTTTGAAAAAATCTTTAAACCAAAAATAATTTGTATGTTTTTTAAAAAAATTATTAATTTTATTTTTTATTAATGAGACAACAAATTAAAAACTACAAGAAAAAATTTAAATGCAGTTTTTCTATAAAAAAATAAAAAAAAATACTAAAACATAAAATGAGAAAATTTTTAAAACACAAACATTTATTATTGTCATTATTTTTATATCATATATACAATATATAAATGATTATTAATTGAAAAATCAATTTATCTTTCAAAATAAAAAAAATATTTTTCTTTCTTTATTTAGGCGCTGTGTGTGTATGTGTACAGTATATTATTAAAAAATATCATTTTTCACACTTCATACACACTGACACACACACACACACACACACACACAACACACACACACACACACACACACACACACACACAAATACATACACAAACACATACATACACATACACATACACAAATCACACACACACACACACACACACACACTCATACACACTCACACACACACACACAAATACATACACAAACACATACATACACATACACATACACAAATCACACACACACACACACACACACACTCACACACTCACACACACACACACAAATACATACACAAACACATACATACACATACACATACACAAATCACACACACACACACACACACTCATACACTCACACACACACACACACAAATACATACACAAACACATACACACATACACATACACAAATCACACACACACACACACACACACACATCATACACTCACACACACACACACACATACACATAAGTTTGAGATTTATTTGTCTTATATTTTGTTAGAATAAATAAAAGAGAAAAAAATGAGAATACATAAGAAAAATGAGTTTAAAACTAATTGAATGATAAAAAAGTATTTAATTAAAAAACATTGAAATGAATGAAAAAAAAACTGAAAGTTTTTTTATTTAAGAAAAAAACTCAACAAAAAAACTAAAAAACCAAAAGTCATTAACTCAATGAATGAATGATATAAACATAGATACAGTAGTAATATATATAATATAATACATATACAGTATATTATAAATTTTTTGTGTATAAAGAATATTCTTGTGATTAATTATCGTTTAAATACATTGTATATATATATGACATGAAATTAAGTATTTTATTTATATATATGTATGTATTTATGAAAACGTTTTATAATAATAAATTTGAAAAATATTTGGAAAATTATAATTGCTCAACAAAATTGTTAATATATATATATATATAACGAATAATACTTTAAATTATTATTATTATTATGATTATATAAGTTTTTAAAACATTTATTATAACAACAATTGTATGATTATGATTATTATCATTAAAATAAAAACTTAATACTTTAATAAAAATATATCACAAAAATCAAACACACACAAGTTAAATGTCATATAAATTATAATGTATTTATACATTAATATATAAATATATAATTTAAATTTAAGTATTTAATTGTAATTTATTATTATAATTTTGAAAAAAAATAAATAACTGAATATTAAAGTAAAATTATAAAAATTATATATTAATAAAGCTATATATATATATAATGTATATTTATTATAATTTTTATATGTTATAAGTTATATAGTTAAGTATAATTTTAAACAACTAAAATAAATATGTTATTAGAAATAATAATAATAATAATAAATAATTTCTATTAATATAAAATACAGTATACAATATATTTTAACATTAAAAATTAATTATTATTATCATTATTATTAATGAACATAATAAACACATTTGTTTGTTGATTTATTTTATTCAAATTCACGTTAAATATCTTTTTATATACAGAAATATCCTAAAATATATCGACAAACATACTGTATATACAGTATATATCTTTGTAATTATTGTAAATAACAAAATCCTATTTGTATAGTATTTAGTATTATTATTTAGTCGACAACATAATTAGTTAACTAGAAACATACAAATAACATATACTAATACATACACACATACATAAATACATAAACACATAAACACATATAAACACATAAACACATAAACACATAMACACATACATAAGCACATACACACATACATAAACACATACACATACACACACACTCACACAAACACACACATACACAAACATACTATACATACATACATACACACACACACACACACACACACACTCATACACACACATACTATACATACATATACGTACATACATAGAGTGTAGATTAAATCCTAATTTCCAATAAATTTATTTTGATAAATAATTAACTAAATAAAATATCTGATTAATTTATAATAGCTTTCGTAATAAATAGTCATAAATAGTTATAATAACTAAAATATAAATGTTATTTTAAAACACAAATACAATATAAAAATTTTTCATTTTTAAGTTAAAATTAATATTTTATTTTCAAACTTTATATACAGTATTATATTTATTAAATAGTTATTTTAAGATAAAAAATATATAATTGTCGATATTTGGCAAAAATATTTTTCTAAATAAAAATAAATAATATTTAGCAAATAATTAAATATATTATATTAATTATAATATTTAATTAATATATCTATTGATAATATAATCTATTTATAAAGCAAATAATAATAATAATAATATAATTTATAGCATTAGTTGGTTAATAGTTAAGTGAATGAGAGATAACATTATTATTAATTACCGTATATAATGTCAAATATATTGACTAAAAATATGTTAACTTATAATACAGAAAAATAATGTATATATATAGATATATATATATATATATATAGTATTTATACACATATTATATATATATATTTATTAAATTACTTTCAAAATGAGAGACAATTTTGTTATTAGAGATTATTTCCAAACCATTTGTCTGTAAATATGGTTTTGATTTGACTTATTGTTTAACCCAATAATACTATTGTATTTGTGTGTGAGTTTGTATAGTATAGTATATATATATATATATCTCAATCACTAACTAACTGGTATTGTAAGCTATAACAAACCCAWACACAAAATAGCACAAACACATAGACATAAAAAATTATATATAAATTATATACAGTATTAATACAATAATACACTAAAAAATATTGTGTTGTAAAATTTTGTTGTATATAAATTAATATTATAGATTTATATAATTTAATAAAAAACAAACAAAAATATAATTGTAATAACTGTATAAAACATAAATATAAATTTTATATAATTTAATAAAACAAATAAAAAACTATATTTGTTATTATAATAAATTATTATTATTATTATTTATTTAATTTCATTTAAACATGTTATAATTTATGAATAGCATTTTTTAAAAAATACGATAGGTAATTTAATATGATAAATAACATAAACATATAAATATATATAAATAAATTTTATTCATTGCTTTTAACAAATTTTATTAAATTAATTTTTATTTTATTTTTAATATAAAAAAAAGTTTATTTTATCACAAATCATATATCACACTAGCAATATATTACGGACATTAAACTAATAAAAATAAAAAAATATATTTCATATATATATATATATATAAAATAATAATTGCATTAAAACAATTTACTGTTTCCAACATTTTTACAAATAGATAACAAAATAATAAAATTAAGTATCCTAAAATAATAATAATAATAATAATAATAATAATAATAATAATAGTAAAATAGTAAATCACTGTTAGATTTAATATGAGTTAAACTTAAAAAAAAATTTATAGTTATCCCTATTTTTATCTATAAATTTGATATTTTATTAGCCAAACTGTTATTTATAACCCCCCCCCCCCTCAAAAAAAATTATATATATATTATATTAACAATAAGCAATATACTGTATATTTATATATAGTTTGTAACTAAAAACTAACAACAATAACAACAACTTAAATGATAGATAGTTAGATAGATAGAGGAAAATGTTTACTACTGTAAGATTAGATATATATATATATATATTACAACAAAATATAGTACTGTATATACACTGTATATAAATAATGTTAACAATATATACCAATAGATAGATATAAAATGTATATAAATCTTAGAGTTTTTATTATTTCGACAATGAATTGAGTGTAAAATAAAATCGATCAATAAATCGATTCGTTTATTGCAATCAATTATCTCTTATTTTTTTCTAGTGTCGAGAGTATAATATAGTAAGAGTAAGGAGAGAGTTATGAAAGARAGAGAGARAGAGAGAGAGAGAGAGAGAGAGCACAACAATATAAAAATATATAAATTATATGAAAAAAAATTTATATAAATTGTTTCATAAGATTTGAGTTATTGTATTATAGATTTATATATATATATATTGTTGTTATTGAGACCAAAGTTTTCTTTAAATATATAGCAGAGAGAGAGAGAGAGAGAGAGAGAGAGAGAGAGAGAGAGAGAGAGAGAGAGAGAGAGAGAGAGAGAGAGAGAGAGAGAGAGAGAGAGAGAGAGAGAGTTATTTTCCACAACAAAATAAAAATACAATATATATACAATATATWTWTGTGTGTATATATATAAATATCTATATATACTGTATATATATATACTATTTTTCTACACATGGGATAAAAAATGATATGAAATTCAATGCTCTTCTCTCATACTTTCATTTCTGTATATATTTTTTTCTTAGTCTTCATAAGTCATCAATAATATTAAATTTGAGTTTATTATAGCCTCAATACCCCTGTAATATATTGATAGAWACAGTAGTAGTAGTAGTAGTAGTAGTAGTAGTAGCCATAYGAGCAATATATATATATATATATATACTGTATATAAAAGTGTATATACATTAATAATATACTGTAGTTTATTATATACAATATATAATATATATTATACATCATATTTATGATATACTGTATACAGTAAATAGTAGTATAACATAAAGATTTATGTAAAGATATCATATAYTGTATATATAATGTGTATATAAATACAAAACTTTATTTAGATTTTTACCAAAAAAAAAACAAATTAATTCTGTGATTCTGTGGGCTTAACCATAAATAGTGAGTAAAGTAAATCTYTCTCTCTCTCTCTCTCTCTCTCTCTCTCAGTGTGTATGTGTTTGTGTGTTAAATATGACATTAAAAATCTAGGATTACTAGACACTACTACATGGCATTGGCTTCAAAAAAAGTGCAGTATTATCAATAAATTATTATTATTTTTTTATTATGAATTAAACAACATTTCCTATTGAATTTTATTTGCTCTCTCTCTCTCTCTCTCTCTCTTCTATGTTTAATCAATGTTTAGAAAAATACTGGTATAAACCAAATCATTTATCTATCATATAATAATAATACTACTACTACTACTACTACTGTGCATATGATGTCAAAAGCATTGAAAAATCATTATAYAATATTTATTATTATTATTATTAAATATACATTTTTATTTTTATTTTCGTTTTTTGGTGATATATAAAGGAGGGTCCTATAGTTGCTAAATAAATGCACATATTTTATATATATATTAATAATAGTTAGACATATTTTATATAAATATATAAATTACATATAAATTGCATATATATACTATAAGAAAGCATTCGATTCAGTCCCACATAAATGGTTATTAAAGAGTGTTAAAACTATATAAAATTGACAACACACTGATAAACACATTAGAAAATATGATGAAAAAATGGAAAACTAAATTGTGTGTCAATAAATTGCATATATATATATTATTCAATGGTTAGCCAGCCATAAATGAATTGGTATTGCAATACTAATAATATTAAAAAATAATAATATTATAATAATAATAATAATAATAATAATAATAATAATAATAATAATAATAATAATAATAATATGAACTCTTTATTAAACATTAATAATTTTCTGTTAATATTAAGATCTAATAATACATATATTTCTCTAAATGTCTGTACAAATAGACTTAAAGTTTTTTTTGCTGGTATTTAATATTATGTATGATTTTTTTTTGGTATGACTTTGCCGACGAAGCAATTTATATAGTGAGTGTGTGTGTATGTGTGTGTGTGTGCAGCAAATACATGACAACAATGACAACATACCAGTGCTCACTCACTCACTCACTCACTCACTATTATTCAATAGTCAAGATATTAAATACATGTCCGGCTCTTTTGGCGACTATAAATCATAGGACGGTTCATAACTTTGGTCRTGTACTCTATGTATATATATATATATATATATATATATATATATATATATATATATATAAAATGAGGGTAAGTAAATAAGTAAATAATATTTGGCTCGTTTATCGACCATAACTAATAAGTTAAGAGAGAGAGAGAGAGAGAGAGAGAGAGAGAGAGAGAGAGAGAGAGAGAGAGAGAGAGAGAGAGCGGATGAGTGAGCAAATGAGAGAGAGAATAGCAGAATATTCTGTCTCCACAATGTGAATGGGCTAACAGTGCTCATGAATGGCAATAAACTATTTTATTGCTTAACGCATCCACAATAAACATAATATACAGTATATATATATGGATATACGGTATATGGGATATACAGTAGACTATATGGTATATACTGTATATACAGTATTCAATAATACTATGTAGTCATTGAACTAAACATAATGTCCAGTAATTCCCAATTTTCTTCATCATCTTCTTTATTATTATTAGTACTATTTTTTAGTCCTCTCAATATTCTGTAGGATTCTTGCATATACTATATATATATTCAGTGCACTGGTAGTCACACACACACACACACACACACACACACACACACGACAGTGCTTACCACTTAATGGGCATTCAGCTATGGTTTTATGGTCTCAACAAAATAATATATATATACAAAAAAAAATTTAAAGAGAGGTTACGGCTGATAGACTCGTAATATGAATGGACTATCCAAACATACACACACTGGTATAATGGGTTTATATACAATATAAATGGTATATAAGCTTTGAAAACACACACACACACACACACACACCATATATTCGTGTATGAATGGGAACGGTATGTGGACTAACAGTGCCGTGTAGTTTGTGTGCAAACACTCGTGAAAAAAAGAGTAAATAATTTTTCGATTTTCAGTGTTTAATCGTTCAAAAATAAATCGATATTAAAACAACATGTGATACAGTATATAATAGTTTGGTATAATATACCGGTATATACTATATATATATATATAAAAAGTAAATATAATATTAACTATTAGGTTTTTACGAGATATATATATAAATATAATTTTATATATAAGAGATTTATATGTTTACTTCTATACAAAAWATATATATATATATTGTCACAAACAAACTCATTGAAAAAAGAAATCTGTATTATGTTTTTATATAAATTTATATCAATATAAATTAGTTTTTTATACAATATACTGTAATATATTGTATCTATAATAGTGTATATAATTTATTGATATTGTATATATATATATATATTGATAGTTGAAAGCCAATGGTTTGTATCGAAAAGTTTCGGGCTATCGATCCCCAGAGCAGTCAGTCAGTGGTGGTGTGTGTGTGTGTGTGTGTCGATGACTTTAATAAAGCTAATAGACTTAAATAGATTTAACAGAGCACTCGTACTATGTGTGTGTGTGTGTGTGTGTGTGTGTGTGTGTGTGTGTGTGTGTGTGTGTGTGTGTGTGTGTGTGTATGTGTGTGTGTAAGTGTTATACTGTATTAATAATAAAATTCAATAGTGTGTGGTTTCCCAACTATACTACTATACAGTATATWCATACACACACACCACACACACACACACACACACAAAATTACAGATAAATCAAAGAAAATAATATATATACGGTATATATATGTTTTCTATGAGAAAGGATACACCTAATTAGGAGCTAACCTAACCAATAAAAACCAAAAAACAAACAAACAAATCACATGTAATTATTAATCTCCTGTACGGGTGTTTCGCTAAACAATTTGTCTGTACGTGTTGTCCGAGAGGAGGACGTTGAACGTCGAAAACCTGTCAACGAAAACGTATTGGCTTTGGACAGTAAGGCCAACAGTGCCGTCAATCGGAAACTGACAGTATGTATGGCCAGTATTAGGGCGTTTCGCCAGAATTTATCCGATTCACGCAAATTATTCTGATATAGTATTGACGACTCCAGACCCTGAGGGCATCGGTCGAAACCATAGATCAGAAACAATTGCATTTCAAATGTTTGCTTAACATATGAYCCRTGRGTTATCCATCGGATAGATTCGGGTAATTCATCGATGGGTGCAAAAAAACCGCACAACATAATATAGGTCAGATATGTCCCGACTGATAGTACAATGGCTAGCTTGTCGTTAGTATTGGCAACAATACCAATGGTAAAGCCCAGTCCCTGTGAACACAGGGCACCGGCCGTTATGACTATCAGATAGCCGACAAAACGATTTTGTTCGTCAATTTGATTGCTTAGCCGATAGAGTATGATTACGTAGAACAGGGCTATTATCAAATTCAATGGCAATTCGACAATACTTTTGGCCCAATAGTAGCTACCAGTGCTATACCAACCTGTCCATTATAAAAAAAAAGACAAATAAAAAAATTTTATGTCAATTATTATCATATAATTTTATATATATATATAAGCTTTAATGATTGTATATAATATACAGTATATTATATAAAGTGATATATTTATACAATATATGTCGATTATGTTTTATATATATATATATATATATATATATATATCGTATTGTCCGAAAATTTTAAGCTGTAGCTTTATTATAAAGATTTAATAAAATCTAATAATATGTCAACTAAGAACAGTTATTCAAAGAATCAATGCACATGGTAAACCAATTACGCCACATATTATACGCCTCCTAAAATTATTTTTAAAAACTACTATATTTTTAACTTATAAACTCTTTTTATACAGTAATTAGATTACTACAAAAATTAATTTTTACAAAAATTATAAATGAAAGTTAAGAGTATCTAAATACTCACTTATATAACATATATACTATTATCTAGATAAAATATTCGACTAAAATAAGTTTTGATAGACTTTATTAACATAGCAATAATTATAAAACAATGCAAATTTTAAAAGTTTACTTTATATTAAAATAAATTTTACACAATTATTAATAAACTAAAACATGTCTACTATTATATAAAGTAATTAGATTTTCTTAAATAACGAATGCTATTAAATAAGACATAAATAAATTTATAAGTTTACAACTAAAATAATTGAATGTTTATATTTAAAGTTATATAACTTTTGTTTTTGTAAAGATATTTTGTCGAAATTAAAATAGCAAATACCTATAATACTGATTGTTTTATAGCATATAATTGGTTATTTTATATTAACATTTTATATTTTTAATAAGCATTTGTTTATAAACTACATAACTTGATCATAAACTTAAATTTACAATAAAATAATAATTTTACTATAAGTAATAATTATTTATTTTTGCAACTGATTTGCGAGGAAAGTATAACATTTGTTCTAAGTAATGACATGTCAAATTTTTGTAAACTTACTATTAATTTTTTTTAAATACTTAAAATTAATGTAAAAAATATAGTCATATTTAAATTAATGTCACCGTCTTATTATGAGTAGTACCAATTTAGTTATTGAATTATATGAAACTAGAATTGTTCCTAAGTAAGTGTTGATAGATTAAATATTTTAAAATAAATTAATAGATGGATAAATTTTAAAGTAAATCATGTCTTAATATAAAATGTCTTAAGTTTAAAAAAATAATCAGGTTTTGTTTTTTATAAATTTAAATATCTTTAAAACTAATTGTCAGATTTTGATGAAATTTATAGTTTAATTACTTAAGATATTACTTTATAAAACGACATAATTTTTACATTAGTACTATTTATAGTAAACCTTCAGCTAACAATTTTTGGACAATACGATATATATATATACCATACCAATATATTGTACATATAATAATACAATAAAATTATATATAATTTATTATTAGTTTTATGTCATATATCATAAAACAAAATTATTGTATATAAGATATAATAAAGATTATGTGACACTCATTAATGGGAGTTAGGTTTCACATATTATTATCATTTGATATTTGCTGTGTGTGTGTATGTGTGTGTATGTGTGTGTRTGTGTGTGTGTGTGTGTGTGTGTGTGTGTGTGTGTATGTGTGTGTATGTGTGTGTATGTGTGTGTATGTGTGTGTATGTGTGTGTATGTGTGTGTATGTGTGTGTATGTGTGTGTATGTGTGTGTATGTGTGTGTATGTGTGTGTATGTGTGTGTATGTGTGTGTATGTGTGTGTATGTGTGTGTGTCTATGTGTGTGTATGTGTGTGTATGTGTGTGTCTATGTGTGTGTTAATATGTATTATCGTTAAAACTAATGTAAAGTGAAAATGAAAGCTATTTTCCTTCAACTAAACACAATATCAATTTTATATATAATATAATAATAATAATACATAAAATGTTGTTACAGTAGTTTTACTACTACTACAGCTCATACATGCTAGACATAAGCAGCTACCAGTGCTTGGCTAGACTATGGGCAAGTAATACAATATATCGTGTGTGTGTGTGTGTGTGTGTGTGTGTGTGTGTGTGTGTATTATTATTTAGTTTTATTAGTATTGCTTGCACACAAACACACACACACACACACACACACACACACACTGTGGCCTAACAAATAACAAATAAAAAAAATGTTAGCAACAATTAAAGTAAATGTAGTAAAAAACTAATTACACACTATTTTCTTAATTACTTTTTCTATATATATAAATGTGTGTTTATGTCTAACATTTTTTTTATTATACACCAATCTATTGGCTCTCTCTCTCTCACTAAAGTTTACAGAATATTCTGTATACTTTATGTCCTCCCTCTCCATCACTCTTCATCTTTATTTCTCTCTCTCTCTCTCTCTCTCTCTCTCTCTCTTAATCTCAATCACTCACTCACTAACTCACACACCCACTCATAGCAAAAGCTATATAAATAATGATAGAATATTGTGTTTTTAAATTTTGTTTTTATCTATAGATAAATATATATATATATCGAATATAACACATCATACATAAAGTTTATTGCAAATCTGTATGAAATTTATAAAAATAACAAAAATATATATTTTACAAAATACACACCATTTTTGTGTTCATTAATAAATATCTTGACTTCGGTGGCAAATATTAGTGTCGTTCCCACTGTCAACAGAAACTGTATCATCAGACCGGCAAAGAAGGTAAACCTAAGATTCTGTGACAACAGATACTCGACTTTAAGGACTTCCACTGTCTTATCGCAGCCGACTGTCGTCGTCACACCACTACTATTGCCGTCATTGGCCGACAAATCATTGTCTATAAGTGCAAAACAACCGTCTGGTTGACCGATATTTTTATTATAGATTGTTGTCAATATATAGCTCAGTCCTACAATACAGACAAACTGGCCGACCATTGCCTTCCACTGGGATTTGAACGAATAGGCAGCTGTACGCTGAAACAGATACCATGTCTGGCTAATGTTAAATCCGGGTGTTTTCGGTTCAATACCATTGGGAGCCAACTGTCCTTCGATTAGGCACTTGTTTCTCAACGACTGTCTCGACTTTACGGTCTGATTAGCTAATCGTTGGAGATTGTGATCCGGTTTGGAGGCAATCTTCAACAGCAATTCAATGGGAACCTGATGTTCGGTACATTCAAACTCCGATCGGCTTAGATGATCCCGGAGCTGATTGGGTGGACCTTCGTAGACACATAGGCCACCTTTTCCCAGTACATAGAGCTGATCGAAAAGCATTAGTACATCGCTGTTGGGCTGATGTATGCTCGTCACGATTGCCATGTTATGCTTGCGGGACACGTTTTTCAGTACTTGAACTACCTGTCCATCCAAAAAATAATAATAATAAACATAGACATACACATACAGAGAGAGAGAGATAAAAAAAATAAGCGATAAGAAAATATAATAATAAAATACATTTACATTAGACACACAACACACACAAAAACTAAACTAAAATAATGATAAACTAAGTTATCAAATGTTATAAAATAAATGTGTGACTGATTTTAAAATTAAAGTGTAGGTGCTTTTTAAACTAATTATTTATTAAACGGGAGGGTAGGTGATGGTGATGGTGATGGTGGTGGTGGTGGTGGTGGTGGTGGTGGTGGTGGTGGTGGTGGTGGTRGTAGTGATGATGATTTAACGCACAATTTCAGCTGCATTACTGTCCAGACCGCTGGTCGGTTCGTCAATACACATAAGATTAGGCTTATTGATGGCCATCAGTTCGAGGGCAATGGCCAGTCGTTTTTGTTCACCGCCCGAACAGTTTTGCACATAAGTATCGGCCGTATCGCCGATCATCAGGTCGGCCAACATTCGTCGGGCATTCAGCCGATGGTCTACTCGACCGCCACCACCACTACCTTCTTGGTCAACATTTTTCAATTTGGACGAATAGACCAACGATTGCATAGTTGTTAAACCCATTAGCAGGTGTTCGGTAACGTCTTGTACAATAAAACACGACCTAATCGGCCGACTGCTACTCAAATATATTGTGGACGACTTGCCGACACCCGACTTGGTACGACCGTTGATACACTTGAGTAGTGTCGACTTGCCAGCACCTGACGGTCCCATCAGTGCTACTAATGTACCGAAATCAATGGTGCCGCTAATTTCGTTTAATATGGTTTTCGGTTGGCGACACATTGATAGTAGCGATCGGCCATAAAATGTCAGATCCAGCCAACCGATGGCCAATCTGTTTGGTGGTGGTTGTGTTGGCTGTTTAGTTGGCATATTGTTGCCGTTATTGTTGTTATTATTGTTGCCATCGATTGGCAGTTTCTGTAGGTTTGCCGCCATATCACCGGCGCTGATCTGGTACTGGTTTGACAGCATTATTATTAGCCTAAAGGCTGACCAAAAAAAATGTCTTATATATATGTCTTATTGTGTGTATATATATGTTTGTATGTGTTAGCCCAACAATAAAAGTTATATACAGTATATATAAATTATAGTATATCTAATAATAAATTGTGAATTTGCCCTAAATTTATATATATATATATATATCTTATATTATAGTTTATTGGATTAATTTGATATACCCAATATATATATTAACTTATATCAAATAAAAAAAAAGTAAAAGTGCTAATATGTAACATATTACCAGTATATATGTTATATATATATATAACTTAGGCAATTGGTTATTAGTGCTAAAGCACTGGTAGATTGATATAAATGTTTGCGTTTGCAGAAAAAAATATTACACTAATAATAAATAAATTTTTTTTTGTTTTGTCTTAATGTCAATGAAATACTGTACCCATAGTACAGTATAATGTATTATATATGTTTGCAAACTATGTAAATGATATTATTATTAGTATTATCTGTCAAATAAGTTACACAATTTTGTGTACTGTATGTATGTTATATTGGTATGTATGTTATACAGTATATATATATATATATATATATAGTATAGTAAATATATTATATATATAAAAACCAAACTATTTAATTAATTTGTTAAATTGACATCAATTGATAGCCACAAATAAATGTGGCCCCCATTTAGTCAACACTTTGACAACTATACTAACATATACTATATATATATATATATATATATATATATACAATATTATACTATAGATTTATATACTGTATTCAAAGAAAATAATCAATTAATCAATATTATTAATAACAGACAAACAAAATAATTAATTATAACATTTATATCATATATATATTTTTTATAAATATTTGTTAGTAAACATTATATTATAAATATGATAAGCAACACTTACTGTTACTTTTTATAATAAACTAATAAAAAAAATATTTTTTATCAATTAATTTAATTATATTAATATTAGCATTATAAATTCATCAATTTTCCTAATAATATTTGCTACATATACTAGTATATATAATATAATATATCTAATAATTAAATAATATTAATATTGTTTTTAGTAAAGCTTAATCACAAACAACTTTATTTAGTAGAAAAAAGTATATTTAGTTTTCTATTAAACATTTATATATATATATATATTGAATATAAAGTTAATCAAAAATTACTAAAATAATTAATCATCATGTTTTATAATATAGATAATTGAATTAAATTAGTTATATATACATATATAACAAATATGTTATACAGTATATATATATATACTGTTTTACATGCTATCTATTTATCTTATGAGTAATCTATGAAAAATTAAATTAATAATATGTTTGATATTATTAATATATATACAGAATATTCTGATATATATATATATATATTAAAATAAAAGCAAAACAAAATAAAAATTTGAACTATAAATCTTACCTTTTATTTTTCAATTGGTGCCAAAATATTATGCTAATGATAAAATGCTGCCAAATAATAATAATAATATTAATGAATATATTATTATAAAATATTAATAAAATAAATAGTAATAATAATAATAATATTTCACTACTAATTCATTTATACATATATTATGCATAATAATTATACTGTATTTTTCAATGGGTAGATAAAAATAAATAAATAATATATACGTTAATACTGTTAATTTTTTGTTAGTTTAATTCATTTATTTATATGTATATTCAAATATATTGTACACTAGTTATTATTATTATTTGGCATTTATAAAAAAACACATAAAAAATTTATACAAAATTTATACATAAATTAAATTTAAAGCAAATATTTTTAAATGTTTAATATATATATATAAATTATATTAATAGTACATTATATATATATAATAGACAAACTTTTATACAATATTTATTTAATTTTGCTTCAATGCCTAAAATCACATTACAAACACACACGAATATATAGTATATATATATATTTAATTGTTAATCAATAGTACACAATGTTTAGACATACTGTATATATATATATATAAATACACTATATCTATATACTGTATATAATTTAAGACAAATAGTATTTGAAATTATAAGTCTAACAATTAATTTTATTATCATTTTATTTTTTTCTATCTAAATTTTTTATTTTTGTTAATTAAGTATAATTATTTTGACAATTTATTTTGCCAATTTTACATATACTGTACAGTATTATTTTACTGTATTTATATAATTTATTTATGTATAATTAATATTATAAAAAAAAATTAAAACTAATGGTTAGCATAGCAATTGTTATCAAAATAATACATTAGACTTAAATAGCTATTATTATAATTTTTTTTATATATCCATTGTATGAATGTATGTATGTATGAGTGTGTGTGTATGTGTGTGTATGTGTGTGTATGTGTGTGTATGTGTGTATGAGTGTGTCTATGTGTATGTATGTGTGTGTATGTGTGTGTATGTGTTTTAATGTAAATGTAGACTAAGCTTAATATCAAATATGATTTTTTTCGTATGAAATTCATGACAATTACATATTTATATACGAAAATGTTATGACAAACAATAAGATTACAAAAAAATATATTTATTAATACTATATATATATCTAAAAAAAATATATTTTTTATTATTTTATCGCTGGTTTACATGATACTAGTAATTATCCATAAAATATTACGATTGTAATGTTAATGTTGATTGTAATAATAATAATAATAATAATAATCATTATTATCATTATTGAATCAATATATGTTTTGTATGTACAGTATTGAAATATCATATATACAGTATATAACTAATATTTCTTATGTATCAAACATTTCCTATTATATCAAAAAAAACATATTATCGTAAGGTTAAGGTTAATACTGTTTAATATATTTATATGTTAAATAAATACTACAAAACTATTAATATAATAATAATATCATTGAATTGAATTGTGTTTTTTATTTGATATTTTTTATTAGTCATTTAAAAAAAATAAATAAATAATACTTTTAATAATTACTAATTGCTTTTTTTCTCAATAAAATAAACTATAAAATTATATATTATTGTGTGACTAATAATTTAATAAATATTTTTTGAAAATTTTAATTTGTGTTATTTTATTATACATATATATATTTTTTTAAAAGATCATTATTAGTTGATAACATTTTGTTAGATGTTTATCACATAATAAATATATATACTATATATTATACTGTATATAATATTATATACAATATTGAAACTAAACAACAACAACAAAACAAAAAACAAAAATTTATTGATACAATTGAGATTAATATAACTATAGAAATAAATAAAACAAAATTTATATCCAGTTATATACAGAATATATATATATAAACTGATATATACTGTACTATAAATAACTATTATTTATATTAAATTATATTAAATAAATAAAAAACTAAACTACAGTATTATAATCTCATAGGCTATATATAAATATAAATAAATACATTTATTTATGGCAATTTATTGTCTATAAAAAAACATACTATTAATATACTATACTATATATATATATAAATTACAGTAAATAAACTATAAGATTAAGGAGATGTTATGTATACAATAAATTGTAGACTCATTTATTTAATATAAACATTAAAAAAATAAGGAAAGAGATAAAAAAATAAAATTCAAAATAAATGGTTGTATACAACAAAAACAACAAAAAAACAAATCAGTAATTTTTGGATTTTCAAAAGTTTACATAAACTATATATAAATTTATATCAATATATATATATATATATCAAAACTTATAGCTATTTTCTGGACTATTAGATATACAGACTGAGAGAGAGAGAGACTTCAACAACAATAACATAATAATAATACTAATAAAAACATATACAACACATACAGAAAAATGCAATAAAAAAAAGTCTTAATCATGTTTGAGATCTTTGACTTTTGTTGTTGTTGTCGTAGTAGTCGGTGGTGTTGTTGTTGACATTGTTGGTGTTGTTGTCGTTGATGTTTGATATTTGTTGAGACAAGTGATCAGCAATATTGAGGCCAACAGTATTGAGACAAAGTTTAATAGAAAGCATATGAAAACCAACGAGTGATGCATTGGATAGTACTTGAAGTCACTGTCGACTAGAAGATGAATAATAATAATAATAATAATAATAAGTAAAGAATATGAAGAATAAAATGGTTAATCAAATGAATGGTTTTTTTTGTATGTGTATTGATTGTGAAGTGAAAGATAGATAGATAGATAGATAGATAGATAGAGAGAGAGAGAGAGAGAGAGAGAGAGAGAGAGAGAGAGAGAGAGAGAGAGAGAGAGAGATTGTTGTTAAAAGAGATTCATCTAAAATTTGATGACACAATCAATTACTTTATGATAAAAAAAGAGATAAACATATTCTCTCTCTCTCTCTCTCTCACACACTGTCAGAGACAGTGTGTATATATACAGTATATAAATAAATAAATATATATATATATATAAAAATTATAATTATCTCCTCGTACTAAGCCATATATAGAGAGCCAAATAGATGACTTGTATGGCACACAATAGCGAACTGATAATCACCGATATCAGCAATAGGCACGGCTTCTGCCATAGACAGCCCAAATAGCCAAATGGTGTACCTATCAGTGCCTATGATGATAATTATGATGGTGATGGTGATGGTGGTGGTCGATATGGTATGGTATAACATATACCAAAGATAAAAAAACAACAAAAACAACGACAAAAGTTATGGTTATTGTTATTGGCATATATTGTAAGCAATTTTCTATTATTATTATTATTATTATAGCTATAGTTAGTCTAATATTTTCTATAATATCGTATAACAGTATAAAATATTTTTTCTTATAGTGTGTATGTGTGAGTGTGTGTGTGTGTGTGTGTGTTTGTAGACAATGATGTTTGACAGCAAAAAATTTTATCATAAATTTATGATAATTTTTTTTAACTGATTTATAAAAAATAGTATTATATCTCAATCTCTGTTTATACTACACACACACACACACACACACACACACACACACACACTATCATCAATATTATATATTATATATGAAAATTGTTAACAAAAAAAAATAACTAAAAATTAGTTTTTCTTTTCATTACAATAATCGATATGAAGCCAAATGTTACTATTGTTTCGTCAGTTTCATAAATGGGCGAATAGGATACCAGTGCCGACAACAAGTAGATACTGGACATTATGGCCATATTCAAGATGACTATGAAATAGTATTGGCCTATTGGACACTTCATAATTAGTTAGTTATGTGTTTTTTTGTTGTTGTTGAGATACCAGTGCTATGGAATTGGTTGTCGTTATTAGTATAATAATTATATAACTATATAGTTATTACTGTTTTTTGGTTGTTGTTTTTTATTGACAACTGTTTGCTAAAAGGATTGTTGGTCTGCGGGGGCGGCTATGGATGGATAGATACCAGACATGTATGTTAAGAGTAATTATTATTTATGTATATATTTTTGTTATACTATATTATCACACTTTATGTTTACTTTTAAGTAAATGCAATGAAATTTGTTGAAAGAGAGAGAGAGAGAGAGAGAGAGAGAGAGAGAGAGAGAGAGAGGGAGAGAGAGAGAGTTAGATTACCTTATGTGTGGGTGTTATATATGATATGAGATAATAATGATAACAATAATACGCATAAACTATTTTTTTTCGGTTATATGTTTGTTTGACATTTAATTTTTATTTTTTTGAAAATTTATATATCATATTATATAACAATTGAAATATGCGAGAGAAAGAGAGACGCGAGTCTAACAAAATAATAAAAATAAAATTTATATACATTTTTGTTGTTGTTGTTGAATACAATATTATTGATAACATTTGTAACACTACTACTACTACTACTACTACTATTGTTGTAAAGTATGTACAGTAGTAGTAGTTATTTATAATATTTGTTATATAATATGTTGTATACAATATATATATATATATATATATATATATATATATATATAATAGTATAACACAATTTTGACTATAATAATAACAATCATTATCATCTAATGCCAACAGCAACAACAAAAAATTGATTGACAATAATTTAATTTTAAAATGTTAATTGAAATACTATTTGTAAAATTTTTAGTGATAAACTTTTGAATAAACTACTATACTTGACTATATTATACATAATTAGTAAAAAAATTATTAATACATTTTTATTACAAATATAAATAATAATAATAATACTAATAAAAACAATTATCAACATTTGTAACTATGCATATATCTTACTGGCATTTATTTTTGTATACTAAATATAAATTGATAAATCTAATGATAACAAATTTATTTTATTTATTATTTTAGAGATTATAATTTATAATAACAATATATTACAATATGTACTGTATATATTTATATAATTATTCATCTCCTAAATTGACGTAAATTCAATCAATAACATTTTATAATATCAATTTTTATTATAAGCAAATAAATACGTTACTAAATAGCATTGTAATGATCATTAAGGGTACAGCCATTAATATATCAATAAATAAAAAAAAATAAAAAATATCAATAAATCAATTAATACGTAAATATATTTTTTTATTTAATTAATTACTAATTGTATGCTTCAAAAAAATAGTTATCAAATTAAACAAATAAAAAAAATATTTTAGATAATTTTTTTCAAATATATGACTCATTGCATATTGCAATTGAAATATGATATAGCCTAACCATTGTATAATATATTTGACTACCAGTGTGCTTTTTTTAAACCATAACAACTACAAAAAACCTACCTAAAGTACTTGAATACAAAAAAAAATAATAGTATATCTCAATTAAACTATACAATAATTGTATCATAAAATGATAAAAATTAAATTAAATAAAAAACTAGTATTGCACTGGTATTTCACAATATATATATACAGTAATAATATAACGTATATCTAACTAACTTACAATAACAATTAATTAGCTATAAATTTATAGCACCAGTAGTGATGACACGACATAACCATCAGTAAGGTATTGTTAGACGGGTGTGTATATGCGTGTGTGTGTGTGTTTGTAATATACAGTGTATTATATTGAAGAGAGAGAGAAAAAAAATCTAACGGTGCCAACTGTTTGCCAATTAATTTAGTATTAAAACCTAGATTTTAAGTGATCATCAAATACAACAACAACAACAACAACTATGCATATCATAAGCTATCCGCCGCTGCCCTACTGGGGACATATACCCGACGGTGGTGTACATCCCGGTTCGGTTATCCAGATTAGCGGTCACGTACCACATCATTGTCACAAAATGGAAATCAATTTGTTTACCGGGCACGAGATGGGCCATCACGCCGAACATCACTCGAACATTGCCCTACAGATTCGGGTCAAACCGCACAAACGTAAAGTCATACTGAATTCCCGACACTATGGCCACTGGGGACGGAAAGAAAAACACCATAACTGGGGCCATCATTTTGGTCACGGCTGTACGTTTGATATACAAATTGTTGTCGAACACGGCTACTATCGTATACGTATGGACGGCCACGAAGTGGCCACCTATTATCATCGGGTACCCTATCACGAGATACGTATACTGAACATCGAGGGCCATCTGGACGTACATAGGCTAGAGTACAGACACTCACATTATAACCAGACAACTGTTTATCCGTCGTCGGCAGCGACTACTGTGGTCTATCCGAGCGCACCGTCGGCTCCCTATTATCCGCCGTCGCAAACGGTTAGCTATCCGGCGCCGCCCGCCTACGTGGCACCAGTGATTACGCCCGGACCGCCTATTTATGTGCCGACAGCCGTAGCACCCAATGTGACCATTATCGAGGATCACCATCATACCCGAAGTAGCGGCGGCCTATTGGGTGCGATAGCCGATAATGTATTCGGCCATAACGACCATCATCATCATCACCATAAACACCATCATCATCATGGACATCATTATTAATTATGCTAATTGATGATTATAATGACAATTATGATGATGATGATGACCATGGATGATAATGATAGCTCAATTGGATTTAATTAGTTATAAATAGTTAATTACAGTATTATTTTACAATAAAAATACAGTTTTTTCTTATAATTATATTAATAATAATATCATTATAGTATTAAAAAAACTTAATAATAATAATTTGAAAATAATAGCAAATTTTGATATAAAGAAAATAATAATAAAAAATATTTTTTGATATTTAAATTTTGAATATTTTATTTAATTAATTATTATTATATATAACTAAATATATTGTAGTTTAATAACAACAACAACAACAACAAAAAAGTTATTAAACAATAACACAATAATATAATACTATATTATGAGTTCAATTTTTAAAAAACTTTAATCAAAATATATACCGTATAGTTAATAGTATAATAATAATATTACTATTATTTTTATCCAGGTTTTTAAAGTTTTTTTTCTCTATTATTGTTTTGTTTTTGTTATTAAAAAAAAGTTTACTTTAATCTAATATTGTTTTTTTTTAAAAAGTTTGTTTTTGTATGTCTGAAACAATGTTATTTTATATACAGTATATACAACAATATAATAACAACAACATTATATACCAAACACACATAAATCACATTAGGATTCATTGAAAGTTTTTTTTCTAAAGAAAATAAGGTTTTTATATAAATATATATAAATTTTTGTTAAATAAAAATTTTTATTTTTGTCATTTACTATCACTTTGTGTGTGTGTGTGTGTGTGTGTGTGTGTGTTATAGAGACCTATTATAATATAATAGTTATATTTTCTTTTAGTAGCAAAAAAAACATATTGTTAGCACAAAAAAAATTTTGTTGGTGAAAAAAAACATATATATATATAATATAATATATAAACTTAAATATAACAACTTATATATTTTCTTTATAAATATAATGTTTTTATTGCAATTTTGTATATACTATATATATATATATATATAAAACTTAAATAACGTTTTTTTGTGCACTCATATGACATTCAAACTTTTGGTGTTAAATATAAAATAAAAAAAAATCAATATATTTTTATAAACAACAACAACAACAACAAAAAGTTATATAAACTTTAACTCCTATGAGTATAAATATATAAATGTAAAAAATAAAATATATTAAATAAGTATATAAATGTAATTCAATAGTATCAAAAATAAATATTTTAGTAAATATGAGATTTTTTTCTGGCCAAATATATATATATATAAATAATTTTTATATCATATTTAATACATATAAAAAAAAAGTGGTTTTCTATTATATATAAATTCAATTTCATTTTGTTTGAGTTGTTAATAATAATAATAATAATAAAAATGTTTGAAATAAAATTATTGCCAACATTTATTTACTAATGAGAGTCATATAATAAAAATAAAAATAATAATATTTTTAATGTGATATTATATATTATTAAATTATATAAAAATCAAATTTAATATTAATAATAATAATGATAATAAAATTATTTTAATGCATGACAAAATTATATTATAACTTATAATAATATATAACAACTTTTAACTTATGATATATTTTTTTGAAACACTAATGTTTTATAAAAGCATTTTGTAATTTGCATGATATATACAAAACTATTTATAATTTAATGTTATTTTTTGTTTGTTTGAAATAAAAAATTATGTTTTTTGAATTTAAATTCAAGGAGACTCTTAAAACAAAATTTAAATTATTCAAAACAAAAAAATAATAAAAATACTAATAATAGTGAGATATAATAATATTAATAATTGAAATATATGGCTATATAAAAATTGTATTAATTACAGTAAATAAAATAATATTGTTTTTAAATTAATCAAATGATTGATTGACTTTAAAGGAAAATTATTTTTGTTTAACAAAATTTTTGTTGTTGTAAAAATAAATAATATATTTACAAATCTCTCTCTCAAAAAAAAATTTGTTTACATATTATTAATTTATTTTTTTTTAAAAAACCCAATTATTTTTAAGCAAAATTTTTTTGTAGTTATAATACTTTTTTATATATATTGTTAAAAATATTTTCTATTTATTCAATATGTTTTTCATGTATAATCATATTGAAAGCTTAATATAAAAAAAAAATATATATATTTAGTTTTTTTTATTGAAATAGTATTTCATTTCCTTTTTGAAAAAAAATTATGATATTTGATACTATTTTTTATTGTTGTTGTTATCATAAGTATGTGTAAGTATTACATAAATTTTATTTAAATTGTGAAATATTCTGTATTATTGTATCAAATATAATAATAATACTAAATAACACATATAGTGTCAAATGTATATAATAATTATGTTAATGTTAAACTAAAAATACTTTATTTAGATATTTACTGTATTTAAATATATTGATAACAAATAGTCAACAATAATACAAAATAATTTTTATATTTTATTTAATAATTAATAATTGATAAATTATATATATATATATATATATATTTAAAACTATCGATTTTAACATTAATAATACAGTATATATATATATATAATAACCTGTAAATAGAAAATAAATAATTAATTTGATAGTACAGTATAGCTAATAAATTGGACGATAAAAACATATATATATAAAATTAGTTTTGAATACATAAATCCCAAAAATACATTTTGTTTTATTTTTTATGTTAAGCTCTGACTACTACAACAACAACAAAAATCATATTTTATTTTTGTTTAATATACTGTATAATAATAATAATAATAATAATATTGATAATACCAATAATTTTTTTTGTGTATAGTTATGTTTTATTTTATTTTTTGTTGTTGTGATCATACAACCAGTATGTAAGCAGCGATTTGTTTGAATTGTTGAACTACCAAAAAAAACATGTATATAAATTTAGGCCTAAAATATAAATACAATATATATATAATTTATATATATATATATAAATAAATTTTTATATATTACATGACAATATGTGGGCGTTTAGCAAACACAAACTTAATTATCAACAAAAAAAAATTAAAACAAATAATATAAGTTTTAGTAAAATATTTTTTTTTGTATAGTTATTAGTCCTATAATTTATATATATATATATATTATATTGTATATTGTGTGTGTGTGTGTGTGTGATATATTTATTTATCAATATTTTATGATAGGTTATTATGGCTTATAGTTTGATTTGTCTGTAAAAATATTTATATATAATATGATATAAAAACAATAGCCTATCTTTTTTGTACACACACATATATATATATATATATATACAGTATACTTTATATCAATAGCTTGGGTAGTATTAAATGTCGACTCATTTTTTTGTTGGTTATCTGCAGTGTTAAAAAACAATACTATGTGTGTGTGTGTGTGTGTGTGTGTGTGTGTGTGTGTGTGTGTGTGTGTGTGTGTGTGTGTGTGTGTGTGTGTGTGTGTATAATGACATATCAAAATAATGTCAATCATATTGTGTAATATATCTGAGAGACACATAATATAATAATAATAATAATAATAATAATATAATGCTATTATAAGTTATAACTATAGCAAAAATAAATATTTAGTTAGTGTTACTAAGCATCTAAAAAATATTTGATATATAGAGAAAAAAAATACTATAATACAAGTAATATATCATTTATATATCAATGTTATATCATATATATATAAAATATTTCCATAGAAAAAAAAACAACTATTAAACAAAAAACAAAAAAAAATCTGATATGTCATTGCAATTTTTATTATTATTATTTAAAAAAAATGTTTACTACTATACTGATAATATTATTAATGGAATAGGATTGCCAGCTCTCATATTATTGACATCATCGAGATTATCTTGAATTATTATTTTTTTTATTAAAAAAAATGTTTGATAAACAAACAATTTATATATTAAATTATAAACTATTTATAATTATAATAGATATTTCAACAACAATAAAATCCGGCACAAATCGGAAATCAGTTGGTAATTGTAAACACACACACATATACATACCATAAATAACTACTTATAACATAATATATATATATATATAAAAATTCATCAATATCATTTAATAATAAAATAATAATTAGTAGTATTAGTACTTTATTTTTTTTTTGTTTTTTGCAGCAATTAAAACAATTATTATATAGACATCGACTATATTAGTATTTTTTTAATATTTAATTAAAATCTTTTTTGAATCACTTAAACATTTAGTGAGGAAACACCAAACGAAACAACTATTATGCGTATCATATCAAACCCGGTAACACCGTTTTGGACACATCTGGAAGGCGATGTCCGACCCGGTCTGACCATTTACGTAACTGGCCACATACCGCACCATTCGGATCGGTTCGAAATCAATCTGGTCGAGGGTAGCGATACTGGTCATCATGCGGCCCATCACAGCAGTATCGCTTTGCACGTCAACCCGAGGGTTCACGAAGATTATGTAGTACTGAACAGCCGTCACCATAAATCGTGGGGCAGTGAGGAACGCCATACACACACCCATCAGCTACACCGGGGCAACAATTTCAGTATTGCCATACATGTCGAACACGAGTACTATCGGGTGGAAGTGAATGGCGTACCGTTGGCTTACTTTCATCATCGGATGCCCTATCAGTGTGTCGGTGCACTGTTCATTGATGGTGATGTCGATATACATAATGTCGAAATCAAACATGGCGGCGGCGGATACGGTGGTGAAGGAATGCCGTATGTTGTCGGTGGTGGTGATGAGTCATACATACCCGGCCAGTATGTGGAAAGTCATCATCATCACCATGATTCCCATCACCATCATCATCATCATGGTCATCACGATTACTAGTGGGTAAATGATGGGACCTACTAATGATGGGGTAATACGGTATCTATACCTACAGTATATATATATAGATATATATAATATGATGACTTTTTTAAGGTAGTAGTAGTAGTAGTAGTAGTAGTAGTAGTATTAATATACAGTGTCTATACTGTAATTAAATTAAAATTTTTTTATAAATATATTTTTTAAAATTGATAATTAATAAGCAATAAGTTTTTTAAAATTAATTAGAATTTTTAATTGTTTTTATTTTTTATAGTTTTATTTTGTTGTTATTTGAATATTATTTTTTTTTTTGAAATATTATTTAATATAAATTTATATATATATGTAGTTTTGTTTAGTTTAATAGTAAACAAAATATATGTATTTTTATGTTTTTAAAAAAAATTATTTTTTCATTATCCCTTAATAAAAATAAATAAAATAATTTTTTTTCTCTCTTTCTTTAAAATATAGAAAAATATTTTTCTAATTAATTTATTATAAATAATTCAAAAATTTTTTGTAAAGTAATGTTTTTCTATTGAAATAATAATAAAATATGATAATAAAAATAATAAGCAAAAGTGTTAGCAATGAACTAAATATTTGCTGAATTATTTTAATATTAAAGTAATAATAATAATAATGATATCTCAAAAAAACCTCAAATTAACATTTAGACAAATATATAATAAAAATTTTATTAAAATAATAATAAAAAATAAATAAATAAAATATTCATATTTTGCGTGACTTTAAATAATTATTATGTAAATACTTATGTTTTTTTATAAAAATAATAATACTCATAATAGTAGCCATTGAAATATTATGTAATAATAATTTTTTTTATTGTTTATAAACTTAATTACCGGACAATAGATTTTCAACAACAAAATAAAATAAAAATTACACTTAATTTTTTGTTGTTATAAAATAATATTATTATTATTACAATTACTTGTATTTCTATGTGTATTATTATTATTTTTTATTTGATTATATAATAATAATTAATTAGTAATTTTCAACTTTTTAGCGACAAATTATTAGTAGATTTTTGTTGTTATTTAATAATAATTATAATAAAATTAATTATAATTTTTTTTGATAAAACGTGTGATAATAATAATAATGGAGAAGTGTTTCAATATATTTAATATATTAGGTCTAAATTAATGGGGAAAATGGGATATTATATAATAATTTGTAAAAAAATTTTTATTAATTATTATAATATATATTTTTTGTTAATTTAAATATTTTAGACTAATTATTTGATAATTATTTAATAAAATAAACTTTATTTGTAAACTTATTTTGCATAAAAATTTTTAGAAAACTAAAACTCAATAACAAAAAAAAATAAAACAAAAATTTTGTCGTTCACAACAAATTTTTCAATTAAATGATAAAATTATATTTTAATATACTGTATATATATATATATATTTAAATTATATATTATATATGTATATATTTACCACACATAGCAAATTAGTAAATTGCAAATTAAATGGATATTTATTTTTTTTAATAGTAGTCAACAAAAAAAATTTAAATACATATTATAGTAAATTATTTAAAAATTAAGTTAAGCATAACAAATATCACACACACACACACACACACACACACACACACACACACACACACACACACACACACACACACACAATTTA
This sequence comes from Oppia nitens, assembly GCF_028296485.1. Lineage (NCBI taxonomy): Eukaryota > Metazoa > Arthropoda > Arachnida > Sarcoptiformes > Oppiidae > Oppia > Oppia nitens. The sequence continues at coordinate 219,983 of NW_026533216.1, read as the reverse complement.
TAATGTAATTTAATTTTTGTTATGTTTCATTGTATTATTTTAATACAGAAAACATTTTTAACAATAAAAAAATTAGATTTTAATGATTTTAACAAAAAAAATTACTTATTATTAAATGAGTGTTTTATTTTACGCTTTGATTAATCTCTAATGTAATAATTTTTTGTTGTTGTATAAAACTAAATGTAAAAGTTATTTTGAGAGAGAAAGAGAGAGAGAGAGAGAGAGAGAGAGAGAGAGAGAGAGAGAGACTTTTACTTTTATAAACAATAAGTAAATTAAGCAAAAAAAAATCTCAAAAAAACTATATTAAAGTTAATATTAAAGGAGAGACTTATTTTTTTGGCGCTAATCTTATAAACTATTTTTCACGTTATTATATTATATGAATAATTAAATTACTAATATTTTTTCATATGACTTGTATTATATACTGTATATATATATATTATATACATAATGTATTTGAAGCGCCAAATCTTATTTTATGTTTATTTAGTTTAGTTTATATTTTTTGTTAGTAAGTTACTTAACGATGACTTAATCACTAACAAAAAAAAATAAAATAAATAAAAATGTTTCAACGAAACTATAAATTGGTTTATCATATTAGTTAGTACTGTATATATATACAGTACTGTAATAATAATAATATGTGAAAATGGTTTGCCAACTAAATGGACATTTAGTTGTCGGATATATTAATGAGATTTAAAAATAAATAAATAAAATAAAAGTGTGACATAAACTACATGTAAGATATATATCAGGTATATCCTAATCACTAAATAATAATTATTATTAATAAAAATAATAACAATAATACAATTATAAATACAAATTGTTTTTTTGTTGTTCAAATCAAATACAGTTTCTATTCATAACTAATAAAAATTATATATAAAAAATAATACCTGTATAACAAAAGTAATAATTTAACAAAAGATATAATGATTTTTTTGATAACACAATTTTAAAAAAAAACGATAACAAACAAAAAAATAATTTTTCAACAAAAAAAATTAAAGATAAACAATTTTTTTTATAATTGAACATTAAATACCTTTATTTATATAAATATATATATTTAAGTTAATAATACATAAAAATTAGTAAAACATTTATTTAATCATTTAATTTGTTTTGTTTATCACTAAATGTGCGATTTAGTCGTGATTTATTATAACAAAAAAATAAATAATTTTCAATTGTGTGTGTGTTTTATCGTAACTATTATAAAACACATTTAAAAAAATATTATTATTATTATTGGTATAAATTTTATTATAAAACTTTTAAATCTATTAAAACTAACCAAAAATCTATATAATCTTTCGACTCTCTCTCTCTCTCTCTCTCTCTCTCTCTCTCTCTCTCTCTTTCACTCAGATTATAACTGCAATTATAACTTACATACTGGTGTGCCCTGAAGTTAAGTCAAGGGAAGCACAGGTAGTCAACTGTTTTTGTTGTTATTATGTGTGTGTATGTATATATATGTGTGCCCTTGTATTACATTCAATTTGAAAACAAAATTAAAAAATAAAAATAAATTGCATTCATTAACCTATTGACTAAAAAACTTAGCTAACTAAGCGCTAGCTTATCCATAATAATAATAATAAACTGTAGAGACATAGAGCCAGTCATATATATATACAGTATATATATTACAGACAGATAGATAGATAAAGTTTTTTTTTTTAAAAAAAATATTTATAATACAAAATTATAAACTATCAAACAAAGAGACAGTGAAAAAAAATGTTTTTTTTTTTAAGTGAGTAATAAATAAATAAATATAATTATTAGAGAGAGAGAGAGAGAGAGAGAGAGAGAAAATTGAAAGTATTTTATTTAATTTTTCATTGAAATTATCTATAATTATAATGCAATCGCAATTATAGCTGTATTATTGCCAAATGATTTCTCCACAATTGGCTATCAATTGATTGCATGTTTTTTTTGTAAATATTTTTTGAAACACTTTATAATAATATGCAATAATAATAATCATAATCTTATAATAATAGTTTGATGTCAATTTATAGACAACTTATAAAAAATAAATAATACTAAATATTATTATTAAATAAAAAAAACTACAGTAATATGACTTAACACATGAATTGATTGATAAATGTTATTATTATTAGTATTATTATTATTATTGCATTTGTATATATAAAAAAATAAATAAAAATATATATAAATATTATATAATTTATTTTAACATTGATTTCAATTTAAAAATATATTTTATTTTTCATAACTATTCAATAATATTTATTGATAAATAAGTGAAATTTCAAAACAATTTTTTTATTAAAAATAATTATTATTCCAATAATTCATAATTATTTTATTTGAAAAAATAAAATACTATTTAAATATATATATATATATATACTGTATTATATTAATATTATACATTATTATTATTATTAATACATTGACTATTATTAATATTATTACTACTACTACTACTACTACTTTGATTTATATTATTATTATTACTACTATCTCGACAATTGTTATCACTATTGATAATAATCGCAATATTATCACAATTGTCTCTATTATTACTATTATTATTATTATTGTCAGCAATACTAACAGCACTTTCACTATTGTCTAAATTATTTTGTCGACAATTATTATTACAATTGTTAACAAAACTATTGTCATTGTTGGCAACGGTGGCGGCGATATTGTTAAGATTATTATTATTATTACTATTACAGTTGACAGCACCGGTAGTGTTGGCTGAAGATAGTTGCGAATTGTTTAGGGCTGTTGTTGTAGTTGTTATAACAGTTATACTATTGTTTAGATCACTCGGAAAGCTCAGGGATGACTGATTGCCGATGGCCTCATCATAACTGGGCGGTCCGTCTTCGTGTTGCTGATGATGATTGTGATGATAATGATATGGATAGACATGATTGCCATCAACAGCAGCRGCAGTACTATGACTATGATGCTGCTGATGATGTCTTAGTGGCCAAATCAATGCCAGCGACGGTGTAGTCAACTGTACGGCTGTTGTCGGATAGCGTTGCTGCTGTTGTCCTGCGATGGACCCGACGGCTGTTGGACTGTTGGCTATTTGTTGATTGGGAAATACCATATTGTGAGCCGTGGGAAACGTACGCCTAGTAATCCAATTGGTATTCATGGGCAGCTGATTGCGCAAATGGACAGCACCGCCATTGCGGAACAGATCATCAGTCGACGACCATTTACGGTGAGCCGTACTCAACAGGGCAAAAACAACGGCAGTAGCCACCACTACCAACATCATTAGCAAGTGATTTGAAGTACCCCGCAAACGTATGACCACACATTTGCCCGTATGGGACAGTATATAGCCGGGTCGGCACTGACACGACCCGATACGACACTCGGCATTCGGGTCGTGTACTGAACAGTGATCGTTGTCCGAACAGTTTTCGCCGATCAGTTGGGCAACGCATCGACGTTTGCGTTGCGAGAACCGATAGGTCGGTTTGCATCGGCACTGGCGTAGACTCTGGTCACAGTACGAGTGTACAGATAGACATTCTTGAGATTCGGTACAGTTTTCGTTGATATCACGTTTCGGTAGACACTGTTGACCGGTTGTTGTTTGATGGCCGACAATCATACTACTAGTGGTGTCCAACAAATAGTGTGTGGCCGGACACTGACAGGTGCCGACAATTTTGTAGACACTATCGAGTTGTGTGATCCATAGTCTCAATGTTTTGACATCTATTTCCCGATCGTCTACATAGCAGCCGATATTGGCCACCGGGTTGTTGTCGTTGTGGTTACGGTCGGCGGCTTTGATACACTGTTCCGATACGAAACACGATTCGGACAGGTTTTTCGGCGGCAAACAAAATGTTTGGTCAATTTTGATGGTAAATCCTGGCCGACATTGACACTGATTGGTCGATCGGTTACACTCTGAGCCGTATGTATCCTCACAGCCATCGCTATAGCGATTAAAGTCACATATAGTGACCTCAGTCGTCGTCGCCGCCGCCGCTACCGATATACCCGGTAATGGCCAGCGGTTTGCGGTTATTATTATTATAAATAATAGTAAAATAGTTGACAACTTATTAAACATCACTTATTAATTAATATATATATATATTTATTTATATATTTAAATAAACAAATAATTTATTATAAATAAAATATATAATAAATACATTAAATAAATTTAAAAATAAAATAAAATTATCATAAATTTAGGCAAACATTTCCATAGATAGTAATAAAAAAAAAAGTTTTCAAAATTCAAACCCACGCCATATAGATATACAGTATATATATATATATATAAATAAATACCGTTTGTTTAAAAAAAATCAAAAAAAAAATAAATTTAGATATTTAATTAGTTTTTAATTTAACTCAACTAATTTACGTTTTGTTAAATTTTTTAAATTATTTATAAAAAAAAATTGTTTGTTTGTTTGTTGATGTGTGTTGGTTATAGTTGACAAAAAAAACATAAAATAATTTTCATTTAATTTTATAATTTAATTAATTAATTAATTTAGTATATCAACCAACCAAACAAACTAAATATATATACATACAAACAGTATATATATATATATTTTAAAACAAACAAAATAAAACTTTAAACTTTTACTTTATAATGATAACAAAATTAGCACATTTAAGAGATAGAAAAAATAGTTTAATTTCAAATAAAATACGGAAAATATATTATTTTTGTTATAAAATAATATTATTATTGTTGGTTACATTAAGAGCACAGTTAGATAGATAGAGATCCCCAGTGTATGGGATATCTCTAACTTTTATATAGTGATGGTTATAGTCTTGTATTTTATATATATATATATATATAGTAATAGTCAATACGTCAAACACCATTGAAAAGTGAAAGCAAACTGTATTTTGTATGTATTAAATATTGAGGTTTTAGTTTATAGAGATTATAGTGAACCGCACCGACACTACTACACAAACATACTCTCACTTTTTCTATACTCCCGGTGCTGTGTATATAACATATACGCAACATTTCCCTTCCAAAAACTGGTATTCATATATATATATATATATATATATAACTAACTACCAGTGCTTAATAAATGTGTTGTTGTTGTTGTTGGCCTTGTATTTTGTTTAATATATTATTAATTCAGTAATTTTTTTTTAATATATAAATGTATAATAATAATAAAATTAAATTAAATTAAAAATCACTTTCAAAAATGTATTTTTGTTAGTATAATATATATATATATTATAGTATATTCAGTATATGTATTCAATTTCTGCTGAACTAACATTAAAATATAATAATAATACTAATAATAATAACAATATTATTATTAATGTTATTATATATATTTTATTTCATAGTATCATATTAAATATTTAATACAATATATTTTCCATGCAAACAACAAATTTTTAGCACAAAAATAGTGTCTATTTTATTTAATAATAATAATAATATATTATTATTATTATTAACATCCTGTTTGTATATTATAATATTAATTTAGTCTATCTCTATCTATATATAATATTTATGATATATCTATTATGGTTTTAATTTGTGTTATTTTAATATTTTCATCGATAAAATAGCTAACAATTATCAAAATTAAAAATTACATTATTTAGTAGTACGTCAATTCAAATAAGGTTTTATTTTTTAAAATAAAGTAATAATATTTTTAAAAACAAAAAATCGATAACTAAATTGACGAGACATTGAAATTATGATGATTTTCTATGAGATGATGTGTGTATGTGTGTGTGTGTGTGTGTGTATGTGTTAACGACTAAGTTGTTTTATATAGTTATACAGTATATAATTATAGCATAATATGATAATTATATATATATATATATTTTTATTTATTCAGTATGTATTATATTAAAGTTTTATATTTTAGTTTATTGATTAACTACTATTTGGCAATAGCTTAAATTATTTTTATCACAGTGTGTAATATGTAATACTACTAATAAATATAATTATTATATATATATATATATAAATATATTGGTTAACTAAAAACTAATACAAATCAATAATACTGTATTTTTTTATTTTGCTAACATATAATACAATATTATATAATCATTTTGAAAGTAAACAATTTTGTTTGTTTGTTTGGTATTTCTAATTACAAAACAAAAATTATTTAATACTAATCGCTATTTTAGCAATTTTAAAAAGCTATTTAAGCCAATTGGTATTTTCAATTTGTTAAATAATAATAATATCGTTTTAACGCTAATTTTATACTTCAATACACAATTATTTAATACAGTATTATCGTAATAATAATAATAATAATAATAATAATAATAATAATAATAATAATAATAATAATAATAATAATAATAATAATAATAATAATCATATATATTATATGACACTGAGAAATACAAAATAAAATTTAAAAAAATTATCAAAATAATAATAACAATAATAATTATTATTTTTAAAACTAATTTGTTGAATACAGTATACAACAAAAAATAAATAAAAATAATAATGATAATAATATTTAATGATAAAAAATTGTTGCTTAATTTAATCATACAAAAAATTTTTGTTTCATTAGTCAATAGGTTTGGTCAACAAACAAACAAAAAACAACTACTACTACGACAACTATAATGTTAATTAACATTAATTATTACATAAATAAAAATAAATTGACTTAATTGGCTATATATGTAAATATTTAATCTCTTTCTCTCTCTCTCTCTCTCTCTCTCTCTGTAATGATATTTTCAATGTTATATAATTTAATAATAACATTGTTGTTGTTGATAAAACAAAACAAAATACAACACATAAAATTTATCATTGTCATTTTTTGTGTGCTAATAATTTGTTAAACAGGTTTAAACAGCTAACTATTATAACTTTTATTTTTTTGAAAACAAAATGTCATTTAATAATTTTTTTCTATAATAATAATTATTATTATTATTATATAATATATTTTTTGAAATAACATAAAAGATTTTCCAATGCGATTGCACATACATTTTGGGGATAGCATTGGCTATTAGGCAGCACTTGTATGTAACATAAAAATTATGATTATTATTATGATTATTATTATTATTATTGTGCACTCAATTTATTTTGTTTAATTACTTTTATTTTTATCTATATATATATACTGTACAGTAAAAAAGCTTACATAATATGTACAACAAATTTAATATCATTAGCCATCTCTAGCTTTTTTTTAAAAAAAAAGATATATTTAATAATAATTATAATAATAATAATAATTTATTTTTATATATATATGACATAACTTTCGTTTTCATATTTATGTCATATGAGAGAAAAATAAACAACAATTATTATTTTTTTAAAAAAAATAAATGTATTTTAGCTATATTTTGAAACACATTACACAAACAAACAAAATAAATCATTAAAAAATGAATATCATATATATAAACATGTATATATAAATTCAAATATATATATATATATATATATATATATATTTATACAGTATACTATTAAACAATTTATACAACTATATTATACAGGTATATTGTAATTATATAATATATTAAATACATAAATTAGTTGCATATATATATATATATATATTAAAATAAATATGAAAAATTTTGCAATAGTATTAGCGTAATAAAATTAATCTTTTATTTTTATTTTTTGAAAATATTTAAATACTCGTTAAAATAATAATAAAAAAAACAATAAGCTATTTTACGCAAAAATGATTATGCATTTTATTAATTAAAAACATTAATTAATTTATAAAACAGGATTAAGTGGTATCTAAAATGTATATAATTTATTATTATATTATTATTATTATTATTTGGAAATTTTTTTTTATTATAATTATTAATACTTTAATAATTTAAATTCAAATTTTTCCTCATTAATTACCACTTAAAAATCAAATATGCATAGAAAGTTTTAATACTATACTATATATAATTGTATTATACATTTGAATATATTTTAATTATTATTATTTTTTGATATATTTGGTTATATATATTTTTGTTTGTCTGTTTGTTTGTTAGAAAATCAAAAAATAATTTGAAAAATAGTTATAATTTTAATTTAATATATAAAATATATTCAAATATATTTTTATAAATATTTATTAGTTTTGCCTAAAATGTCAATTACTTGTTATAAATTAATGTCAAAATACTCATAAAACTACAACATAATATTAATTTAATTTTAATAATCTTTATAAATATTATAATTAAATTTTAGAAAAATTAATAAAATTTAAGTAAAATAAAAATTTGGATAAAAATTCAGTTAGTTATTGAAATTTGATAAAATTATTTGTTATTTTTCAACTTAAAAATTAAATCACAATTTATTACTGACTCTTGAAAAATACATATAAAATATTTCACATTTATCTAAATGTCTACAGAGAGTTGTAAAAGATTTATTTAATTTATAATAAAATAAATTTAATAAAAATAATTTATCCAAAAAACTTTATTATTATTAGTTGTTTTGTAATAATATTAATTATAATTATAATATTATTTATTTTTAATTCAAAAATCTAGTTTTCTTGTTGTTTTATTTTTATTTTTACAATATATTTTAATTATCATATTATCATAAAAATATATAATATTTAGATTTTGTATTTACTGTGTGTGTGAGAGATATATAGATAATAACAATATATAGTGTAAATATATGATTATTTATTATTTAGTACAGTATCATATATATATAATATCATATATATATAATATCATATATATAATACTGTATAATATAATAAATATAATATACACACCAAATAACACAATATTTTTGTTGTTGTTGTTGTTATATATATATATGTATAAATATTATATAATACTATGCTATCATTAATTAATGTGTTTTCACTTACAAAAAATATATTATTATTATTATTATATTTTATTATATTATAAGTGAAAGCGCTTGACTTTATGCTAAATTATTAATTATTTTCATTTATATAATAATAATAATAACAGTATATTACAGTACAGTATATTGTGTACACTAAATATAAATTATATTTATATAATAATATAATAATAATAATAATAATAATAATAATAATAATAATAAACACAATAAATATTAAATATAAACCATATGTTTAATTACTAGTTTCGCAATATGTTTAGCCCTTCCCTATTATATACAGTATATTATGATACAATAAAATTCAAAAAATATATTTATATAATTATAATTAACATTAATATAAAGTTATAATATCATATAATATTGTTTATATTGTATAACTAAATGTCAATATAGATAATAATAATAATAATTTAAATTTTCATTTTAATACATTAATATATATATATATATATCATATAACTTTACATTTATTTATGTACAGTATGTGCACATTAAAAATATTTAATAGTCAATATTCAACTAACAATATTTCTAAATGCATTTTGATATTATGTATTGATAAAAATGCTTTTTAAAAATTTTTATTATTATTATTATTGCTTGTGTTTTATTTTATTTTAAATATATTTTTATCCATATATACAGTATATTGATATATATAGTATATTAGATATTTATATGATGTCTATAAAATGTTAAGCAATCGTGTAGAGCCTTGAGATTTGAATTTATTATTTTATATATATATATATATATATATATATATATATATATATATATATTTATAACATTATAGTTAGTATACTGTATAAGTATGCGTTTATATAATATATTTATATATATAAACCAAAAATAATTGAAATTCTGGTCTCTATCTTAGATGTCTGACAAACAAACAAACAAAATGTTTACTTTTATATACATTTGAAATACTAATAAGACTATTACTACTGATTTACTGTACTATATATATATATATAATAATTAATGAAATGTCATGAATTTTGAAATACATTTAATTTGAGTTTCAATTGAAAAAGCATTTAATGACGTTTGAATTGATCTACAATTTATTAGCACAAACACACATACATATATAGATACATACACACATACATACACACACACACACACACACACACACACACACACACATACATACACACATACATACATACATACACACACACACACACACACACACACATACACACACACACACACACACACACACACACATACATACATACATACATACAGTACAGAAACATACATACAGCACACACACATACAGTACACACACACACACACACACACACACACATACATACAGTACACACACAACATACAGTACATACGCACAGATATATATATAAACACATACATATGCACACACATGCAATATAAATGTCTAACATATTACTAATGACTATTTTTTATACTTTATCTTAACTATCTATCACTTAAATTAGTTAATTTCACTTTAGATTTTATTTATTTATTTTGTAGATTTAAAATAAAATTAATTTTCTATATTATCACTATTTATACTGACACACAACTGATACTAAAAAAAATTGTATGTTTCAATTCAAATTAAATATTGTGAAATATATATATATTTTATTTTTGAATGTCATCCATAAGTGTGTGAGTGTATTGAGAAAGTTAAGTATCAATATTTTTTTTAATAAAAAAATAGTTAAATAAACAATTGAATAGTCTATTTGATATTGAAATTGAAAAATTTTTCAGTTTATTTTTGTTGTTGTTGCAAAAAAAACTATTGATAGCAATATTACATAATCAGTATATTTTTATTATTATTATTATTATAATATAGAAATGTGTTTTTCAATAAATATGTGGGAGAAATATATAGGTATATATACTGTATATATAAGCAATAAATTACTAACTGTTTAGTAATGTTAGATAAATAAAACAAGTTATAGATATAATTAAGAAATTTTTTAATAAATTTTTTTTTTAAAAATCAGTTTTTTTGTTTATTTGTTTGATTATAAACTAATAATTATAAAAAATTATTTGTTAAACGATTATATAACAGGTTTATATCCATTATTATTATTATTGTACAAAAAAAATTTAAAATTAATATCGTTTCAATGATATTTGCATTTATATATATATATTTTTCTCAATTTATATATAAATTTATTTTATATATAATTATTTATTTACATTATTTACTGTATTTCAATGTTATCTATTTTTTCCCCCGTTAAATAAAATAAAATATATTTTATCTACTTTATCAACAACAAAATTCATTTATATATATATATACAATATATATATAATAATTATAAAATAAATAAAAAACAAAATTATAATAAATAACTGATTAAACACTTAATTTAAAGCTCCAGTTATATTAATTCAATAGATAATATATAATAGCATTAATATATTACTATTCATTCAAAATACTATAATAATAATAATTTTGATATTCAATAGTTGTTATAATATAGAGTGACATTGTTTGATAAAATATAGATATTGAAGGATATTATTAACTATAATAAAGTTTTATGATTTGTTAATAAGTTTTATATCACACTATTTAATATTGAATAGCTTTATATTATATACAGTATATGTATGTAATTTTAATAATAACAAAAAAATGTATTTAAGTGAAGGCTATTTCTGTAGTGTTTTTTTCAATAGTATTTTCAATACCTGTAAATACAATATATAAAAGTGATAGATATATGATTTGATAGATATATAATAGAAAAATCGATAAATAATTCATTCAATTTATTTATTTTTTTTGGTTTTATTTAATCGATTGTTTTGTAATACAATATTACTGATTAAAATTTCATAATCATTTTTATCAGTATAATAATAATAATATTTTTAATAACATTTTTGTTACAATCATTTAGCTTACTATCTCTCTCTCTCTCTCTCACTCACTCACTCACTCACTCATTCAATAATTTAGTAGTCAATCACTGTCCAAAAAAAATCATTTCAATAAATAAAATAAACTTAAATAAGTAATTAAAAAAACTTACTAATATTATAAATACTAAAATCAGTTAAATACTATAAATTTATTATACTATTACTTAATATATTTTTTACTGTATTATTATACCTATAACTAAACATTATTATTTAAAAAAAATAATTTAAAGTTATGTACACTGTTTTAATATATTTTTAAAAATATTTCAATTTAAAAAAATAAATTGTTATTATTTTCATTGATTATTAACTAGATTTTAATTATTATGTTTAATATATTGTTATAAATATTTATTTAAAAAAAACTGTTTTAGCAATATATTACATAATAGATAGTAAAAACAATTTACGCTATTAATTATTGCACAACAATATTATCAATTAATTATTTATAGAGTAATCAAATAATTAAATACAATATCAACTATCAATATATATATATCATATAACAATAACAAACAAAAAATAATTTTGTTTTTAACAAAAAAAAATATATTTAATAATATAATAATAATGTAATGATGATTGTCTTAGAGTAATATAAAATTTTTTTGTTTGTTTATTTGTTAATAAGATTTATTGTTTTATTTTATTTTTTATTTAAGAAAAAAATATATATAAATTTCATTTAATAAAGTGTAAATTATTTTCACTTTTTAGTATTTATTTTTTATATATTATAACATTGAATGAAAGTGAAGTTCATTGAAAATAATTTCTTGAAATTATATCGATTGAAACAAACAAACAAACAAAAAAAACCAATTTATAATAATAATAATAAAATAATAATAATAATAATAATAATAATGAAAATTAAAAGCATGAAAAATTGACAATATAACTTATTTTTATTTTAACAACAAAAATTGCTTATTAATTAAGATTACTATTATTATTATTATTATAGTTTTTATAATAAATTTTATATTGAATATTAAATCTAAAATCTAAATAATCATTATTAGACACGACATGAGATTTTTTTTTTGGTTGAACTACTAATTTACACTACTATTAAATGATTTATATTTTCTATTATTATTAAAAAATTATTATTATTATTATCAAGTATTGTATACATCAACAAAAAAAACAGGTAGGAAACTATGTTACACACATATTGTACACACACACACACACACACACACACACACACACACACCACTCAAACTACAGGTGCCGGTTGGTTATGCTCTCAATATATTCAAATACTACCGACAATTTGTTATTGTATTCATAAATATAAATACAGTACTTATTATGTATTAATTAAAAAAAAAAAATTTAAATAAGTATTTTATTGTCAAATGATTTTCTATTCATTAAAAAAAATAAATATTATTTTCAAAAAATCTTATTAGACTTTTATTTAATTTTTCTGATTATTATTATTATTATCAATGGTTTATATGATGGTTGAGATAACAAACAGCCCTCCCTTTCCTTGGTATCATAAATGATGATAACGTTTATTATTWTTTTTTGTTTTTTGATTTGATTGACTATGATATCTAATTAGACAAACAAAAACATAGACAGACAGATAGATAGGGCTTTTATATCACTATAATACTACTAACAATATTATATGTATTATAACAGTATATATATGATACTATTATCTAATAATTATAGACCAAAATTTTTATTAAGCGAAACGCCAACACATATACAGTATATACCGGTATATTATACTGTATATAAAACTGTCGTCTCTTAAAACAAAACAAAATTAACTATTGATTTAAAGGATTAAACGGTGTGTCGTATTGTGTGTTGATGTGAGATAACGGTAGGATTTAAAGCCTATTGTTTAATACTAGTATATACTGTATGTGTGTGTGTGTGTGTGTGTCTATTGTAGTGTAATATTGAAAAATTGTAGGCGACTGTCCTCTCCAACGTATAACAATGATGATAATAATAATAATACAGTATTAATATTATTATAATAAATAAGATAATATCATATGACATGTTGTTTTTGATAAAAATGCATATTACAAAAAAAAATTTACAATTTTGAATTACATTATAATTAACATTTAAAATCAAAATTACTATTATAATACTGTAATATCATATGATAAATATATTATATACTTAAATATAACTTTCTATACTGTATTATTTTTATATTAAATATGTTATATTCAAAAAAATACAGTATAATTAAAAGCAAATTTAATTTTTTGAAAAAATAATATATTTATATATCCTTATAATCACATTTGTTATATACTGTATCATTATAGACACATAATACAGTATATATATATTTATACTTATATATAAATTATATATTTTTAATTAATGCCATATACGTACTGTATATAAAAAAAAGTTAAAATAATAATAAAAGTCAATTGTTATTCAAATGTTTAGCTAATGACAATTTTTTTTGGTTTTGTTTTGAAAAAACAATAATAATGTATTTTTTTTTGGATATCTATACTTAACGTCAATATATAAGATTATATAAAAAAAAGTGATTGCATTGACTATCACTGTTTCAAGCACCGGGAGATTAGTGTTTTTTTCAAATGTCTTCAAATTATACTGTGCTGTAAATAATACAAAATTAACTAATAGTAATAATACTGTAATAATAATAACTATAAAGCATTACTAGGCTTGACATTGGGTTTGTTTTTTTTTTGCATAAAATTTAAATTATCATTAATATCATTAAGTTTTGTATTATTTTATCATATGACAAACCTAACAAACACACACACACACACAAACATACATACACACATACACACACACACACACACACATACATACATACATACACACACACCACATACATACATACAGTACATATACAACAATGTATTGCAATTATCAATTCAATGGGAAACTACTTAATAATAAATACTTTCGACAAAACAAAACAACTAAACAAAACATAAAACAACAATTTGTTTGCATAACTATCCCATCAATTGAAAAGACAATAATTAAACAACAATATTAAATGAAAAAACCAAACAATTAACTAAACAACAACAAAATAAATAAAACATAATTATTTCAACATTTAAGTTAATATATATAGACATAGAGTATATATTTTTTGGTACTTGTTTTTAAATATATAAATTGTTATCAATTTGATATATTATATTTGAATTATTTTTTTTAATATAAGTTATATAAGATATATAGACTAAGTTTTTAAAAAATAAATTGATGGATTGATTAATGAATAATTAAATAACTTATTTATTTTAAAAACATATATCTTTAAAAAAAAACTTATATTGAATATAGTTTGCATATTTAATGTACACAAAATAAAATGATAAAAATAAAATAAAAAATATATATTATGATCTATGAGTTTTTAAAAGTCAATATTTAATTTATTTATATATTGTATATTAATATATGTTTCAACAAAAAAATAAAAATAAAATAATAAATGTATTAAAATACATAAAAAAAACTGATTTCTTATTTTATGTTTACTTTCAAAAAATAAAATAAAAATAAAATTACATAAATGTATATTAAAAGCACTTTATATACTTACAGTACATATAATATTGAGAAAAAAAACAAATTATAAGTACTACAAAAAATTAAATGTAAATTTCCAAAAATTTTAAGTAAATGAATAATAAATTAATGTAATTTAAAAAATAAAAAAATATATTCAAAATTATTTTATGTTTTTTTTGGTGATTATTATGAGGAATCAATATAATGGTATATATTTTGAGTACTTATATATATATCAGCGCTTATATATATGGTATGTATGCTATTATATTTGATTGATAAAGGACTGGTAGGTTTTTTTTGATAATTTTTTTTCATTTTTTTAAAAGTCATCGTAAATGTTGAGCACCAGAAGCAGCAGCTCTGATAGCTTCTTCATAAGTGGGCGGCCGGTCGTCGTCTGGATTATAGTCACCATAGATATCCAATTGTCTGATGTTGTCGACGACATCGATACCGTAACGTCGGCCGACAAGTCTACAGCTGCTGCTGCCATCAACTACCGGTGCTCCATCACCACCACCACCGCCACTACCACATTGACTATGACTAACAATTTGATAGTCGCCGACCACTACCGACTGGAAATAGCACTTACGATAGATGGTTAACAACATAAACACTAGAGTCATGATCAACATTAGGATAACCCAGAATACAATGGTTTCGGCAAAATGTAACGGTGCTGACGATGCTGATCCTCCTCCTCCTCCTCCTCCTCCTCCTCCTCCTACTCCTCCCGTGACGTTGTTTTCATAGACATTATTATTATTATTAATTAGACTCAGACTATACGTCCGACACGTCTGGCGTCTGTCCTTACGACACAAACACATACGCCGTTCGCTGTCGTAGTAGTGGTCGGGATAGCACTGGCATCGGGCAGTCGGTATATTGGCCGCCGCCGATTGATTGCCGCTACCGGTGGTGGTGGGTATGATAGTTCCCGTAGCCGACGATAGCCTATCGACTAGCAATTGGACAGCTGTATAGGTTTCGATCATATTGTGCCGATCGGTTGACCTGAAACAGGCAATATTGGTGTGTATGTTGTTTTGTTTGCACTGTTGGGTTAGAAAACACGACTGATTGATGTGACGATGAGACAAACAAAATCTATTGTCCAACGCTATGGGATAGTCGGCAGTACACCGGCATCTGGTAGTGGTCGTCATCACTACCGATGGATCAATAGTACCGTTGATGATGTCGACAATGTTTGTACAGTATATGAAATCTTTGTCACAATTACTGCCTAAACAGTCGTCGTCGTTGTCGGCACTGGTAGTCACTGCCGGCTCCGGTAGACAATGGCTAAACCGGATCAATATAAACAACAACATTATTATCAATAGACAGTTGTTTTTGTTGTTTAGTCTAATTGTATTGCAATTGACAATAATTTTCTTTGCCATTGATTACACTAATGATAATTATTTTATTTTTTTAAAAAAATAAAAATAAATAATCAATGAGATGACTATCACAAACAGTTATATGTAATCCCTTTCCCTTAATTATCTATTATAATTAATTATAACTTTTTTTTGTTGATACACCAAAAAATAACTATATATTCATTATATATTGATTACATTATAATAATGATTGTATATATATTTAATAATTTTCTATACAAAATATTTTCAATAATCATATAACAAATATAATTATAACTTAATTTTTTTATATACTGTATAAAAATTTATATAAATCATATTTAAAATAAAAATTCACATAAAAATAAAGCACATTATTATTATATATATATTTTTAAAAAATATAAAATCATTTAAATATAAAATTTTTATATTATATTATGCTATATATTGATAGTGATAAATTTGAATTTAATGATAATATTATTAAATACTGTATATTTATATGATTTTTTTCAATTTAATTATATCCAATATACTGTACAATTAATGTATAAAAATATTTAATTTTTTATTGCTATAATAAATATCACTTATATTTTTCATATATATATTATATATATATATATTTATCATTCAAATATTAGCGATATTTTTCAAGACTGTTAAATGATATGTTAATAAAAAAAAATTTGATGATAACAACTATGCGATTAGATTTATTAATTCAAATATACTCTATATATATATATATACAGTAAACAACAATTTATTGTATTTTGTATTCAATTTAATACAGTAATAATAATAAAAATATAAACTTAATGATTAAAATATCCATATATTTACAAATTATTTTCCATTACTTTATTAACAAATTAATTATTTATTTTAATATTTTTTATTATTTTTTTCGTTATATTTACTTAAAAGTTATAAATAAATAACAAACAAAAAATTAAGTATTTTTTATAATTTTTATTTTTGTTTAATAATTATAACAAAATTTTTATAATTATATGTATAGTTATATATTATATAATATATAATTAATGTATTTATTACCAGTATATGATAAGTTTATATTGATATCTACAGTACAAAATCAAAATGTAATCAAATAAATGTAAATATTTTAATAATAAATATAAATTAGAAAAAAATTTGTTTAACTTATAACCATAATATTTAAATTAGTTTCATATATAACATAAATATACTATATTATTTTTGATATAAATATTTATTTTTTTTTTAAAAATGATAGTAAATAATTTTAAGCTAAACTAAACATTAACTATTAAAATAAATAAATAAATAATGTTTATCAATTAGTTTCAAATTACTATATATAAATTTATAACTAACAATAATCAAGGTTACTAATAATATTAATTAATTAATTTTTAAAAAATTAAAAAAATAAATACTAAATATTAACCTAGTGTAATTTTTATCAATATTACTACAATATATATTATAACATTTAGTTAAAATTTAATATCTTACTTTATATTTACACTAGTACAGTTATTATTATTATTATTTTGTAATAGTGTTAATTTGACATTGTAAAAATACAATCTTAACTTACAGTATAACATAGATATAAAAATATATTTTTTATTTAATATATGTGATATTATTATTATTATTATTATCAGCTATGCGTGTCTCTATGTGATAAAATCGCGTATCCTGTTTATTTAATTAGATTTATTATTTAATAGCAAGGTTCATTTGAAAATAATTGATAAAATCAAATATACAACACACACACACACACACACACACACACACACACACACACACACACACACACACACACACACACACACACACACACACACACACACACACACACACACACACACACACACACACACACACACACAACACACACACACACACACACACACACACACACACATACATACATACATACATACATACATACATACATACATACATACATACATACATACATACATACATACATACATACATACATACATACATACATACATACATACATACATACACACACACACACACACACACACTAGACATAGACATTTACAGTAGTTTATCAATTAAATCAAATAATCAAAAAAAAAATTAAATATTTAATAAAATTTTAAATAAATTATTATGTTAATTTTGTTTTATTAAATTTACACAATCTAGTTTATTATAATAGTGAAAAATAGAAATTATACATGAAAAAATAATTTTTTAAAAAAACTAAAATATCCATGATCAAACATATAACCATGATCAAACAAACATAGATATTAATTGAATCAAACAATAATTGTTATTAGTAGTAATAGGTATGTACTGTAAATAACACAGTGTAGTACCTATTTTATAGTATACAATATAATATGTTAGACATTAGTTGAATACTATATAAAATAGGCACAAAATTGTAGAGCACAAAAAAATTAGGTGCAAATCATTTAAATGCAACCAAAAAAAACTTTTTACTTTCTATTTCAATGACTTTCTCAGACAAAAAAAACTATTTCATAGATTAATTAAATTGAATATATTTTTAGAAAATAAGTTTTTCGTCAATTCAATCAATCAATTAATTAATTAATAAAAAATAAAAAAAATGTATATTTATGTTATAAAAATAATAGTAAATAATACACTAAAGCATTAACTATTAAATTTTTTTTCAATTAATTTCAAATAATTATAATATATAAATTATAATAACCCTAACAATAATCAAGTGATACATTAGTAATAATTAAAATACTTAACTTTAATTGATTGTATTTTACTATTATACTAATAATTACTATTAATTTTTTTTAAAAATAATAATATTTACACTAGTACAGTTTTGTGTGTGTGTGTGTGTTAATTTAACATTGTAAAAAAACAATTACAAGTAATTAAAAAAAATATTTTTATCAATTTTTATAAATTATCATCTTGCTCGTCTATATGATAAAATCGGGCGCATATCCTGTTAATGTATTTACCTGTATATTAATTATTTTTTTTTTGTTTAATAGCAAGGTTTATTCAAAATTGATAAAAATCAAATATACTGTACATATCCAAACACATGCAACACTTTATTATACATAAACATATATAATAGTTTATTAATTAATCAGATTTATAATTAAAATAAATTACCATGATAAATTAAGGTGTACTAGATTAGATTTTCATAACAAAATTTTTTTTCAACAAAAATCTATTACTACTATATAACTTAAATACATTTAGCAATAACCAAAAAAAACCAATAAAACCTTAAAAACTAAAATATGCATGTTCAAACTAATTTTTTAAAAAATTAGACAAAACAATTATGGGTAGTGTTTTAGGGTGGGGTGGGCTGTTTTTTTTATAAATTAACTTGTTAAAAATTGAACAAATTATAAATATATAACTGTCCTCTCACTGTAGTATCCTACATACAGGTGCTCTCTCTCTCTCTTTAAGTCTAGACATAAAAAACATACTTGTTCTTTTTAAAAAAAATGTACAATATACATTATTATTTTTATTAAAAAAAACGTTAATGCTACGTGACACGTAATACGTGTATGTTTTTTTGTTGTTATTGGGAAAAAATACTGTACTTAGTATTGTATTACTTGTTTATCTAAAAAAAAATTTAAAAAAAAACTAAAACTATTAAAAATAACATATTTTGTTGGCAACTATTTTAGTTATTAACCAATCAAAAGCCATTTTATATTAACCAATAGTATTGTAATATATTTTAAGAGAGAGTAGTAAATAATAATTAAAACACTAGTAGTGAGAGTACTTACTATAGACTTGTTAACCACATAATTAGTACCGTTTAAAAATAACCCGAAACCGTTTTGGCCCTAAAATAAAAATTAAATAGTATTACTAAATTATTCTAGTTAAATATTTTTTTTAAAAAACTAAAATTAACAATTTATATTACTATTAATGTACATGTGATTATTAAAAAATTTTAAAACAAAAAAAATTAGCTCAATTTAACTTTTTTTATAGTTCGAAAAAAATTTAAAACAATTTGGTTTCGGGTTTCAGGTTTTCAATGTGTTTGAAAATATGGTTTTTTAATCTCTAATTTCAATTATAGTCTCACATACTGTATGAATCATACAGTACTACGCTATCGTTGCCAATGGTAACCATGTATTAGGATAAGTGTATTCAACCAATGGGAGCACAGTATTAGAGGAGAGTTGTAGTCAACGGCACAGTTAGTCTCTCTGTATATAAATAGTAGTAATAGACAGACATTTAGCTAAATAATAGTCAGTTCATTATAAACTGTGCCAAACATTCACAACGAAATTAATAATAAGTTTTTTTAAACACACAATTTTAACACCAATTTTAGCCGAAATTTTTTTTAAAAAAAAAGGTATTTATTGTTATTTTTTATTATTATTTATTAATAATTATAAAAGTTTTTTAAAAACTTTTGTATAACTTATAAAATTAAAAAAATTGTATTGGGTGTGGTCACTAAAATTTTTAATTTTTTCCCGTAAATTATTTAACTAATTATTTTTTCATCACTAACTTATTATTATTATTAGTTTATTAACAAACAATTGATTATTTAAATGTTTTTATTTTACTTTTTTTTGATAAAAATATATTATTCACTTATTTTTACTGTTAGTATGTGTTATATAAAACACTGTATGCATTACACTATACACACTGTATAGCATACATACATAGTGTTCGTTACTGTACATTCAATCAGTAATATACATATAGTATTAGTACAGTATATCTCATAATAGATCGAGTTTAGTGTGTAATACTAATAACATTAGCGATAATTTAGTACCAATTTATGTTAGACATTGATTGACTACTATACAAAATACTATATAAAATGGGCACAAAATTGTAGTGTTTGAAAAAATTAGTTGCAAATATGCAAACTTTTTTTTTCCCCAATGAATTTCTCAGTAAAAAACTATTTCATAAGTTAATTAAATTATAACTCAGAAAAAAATAAAGTTTTTAATTAATTTGTTTTATTTTCTAAATTTTTTTCACATTAAAAAAAACAGTTTTTTATCACATCTATTGACTAAAATAATAATAATAACAATGACGACAACAATAGACCAGTTGTTAACCGAGGATGAGATGCGTTTTGTTCTCAAATACATTGAAGACATGGATATCGATATGTTTGACGGACAGTCGGGTCAATCGCAACTATCCGACTATAGCTGCTATAATATTGTCGAAATTGATGCCAACACTAGTAGTAGTAGTAGCTTAGGTGGTGGTAGTATTGCATCAAATAAGACAATTGAGACACTGATGCATATCGTCGAAGAGGACGACGACAACTACAACAACAACAATATCCTACACCAGGCTATCGCTACTACCATACAGGAGGAGAAGGAAGAGACGGAACTGGTGTTTAGAGAACCGGTAGCTGTTAGCAGAAAAAGAGGCAGAGGTAGGCCACGACTGGATGATGAGGTACGACTCGAGCGCAAGAAAATACGTGAAACCAAAGCATCGGCTACTTATCGGATCAATCAGAAGATCAGATGCAAGACACTTGAGCTGACACAGGAAGCCGAAGAGATCAGGAACGGTGAACTCAAGAGACAAGTAGAGGATATTGAGCGACAAATCAATGATTTGTATCGGAGTTTAGYGGCCGTCGAAGGCGGTGTCCTGACTGTAGAGGAAAGTCAGATAAGAATCAGTAATGAATTGATGAGTGCAATGACGACCACAACAAGTGGTGGTAGTTGTCATATGATGGCAAACCGATGATTGATTGGTCGGTACTATCGGTCGGGAAAAGTCTACAATTAAATAGACTTTTAAATTCATTATTAATTTTTTGTTGTTTTATAAAAAAAATTATTATCTAATTATTCATATAATTCAAATGTTATCAAATAATTTAATATTGTTTTGTTTGTTGTAAATATCATATATATATTTATTATTTATATCATAATGTTATTCAATACATATAATCTTAGCCTTATTTTTCATAAATTATTGTTTTTTTAAATTGTTGTTAACCATAAAATAATTTAAAATTTATTAATATACTGTACATATATTTTTATATACTATGTAAATATATTGTTTTAATCGATGTTATTTTTAAACAAACAAAAATTATGCCAAACTAATTATTTATATTAATAAAAATTCAATTTTTATATTTTAATTTTGGTTACATTTTTAAAATAATTATTTTTTAATAAAAAATAATAAAAATATTGTATACYTAAATTTAAAAGTCATATTTCWAAATATCTATAGATTTACTGRTAATACTACTACCACTAAACTACTGTTTAATTGTTTTTCAAACAAAATTGACTGAAATATATATATTTGTAGAAAAAAATTAATTATTTTTTAATTTAATAATTAAATATAACATTTTGGTTACTCTACTGCAGATTCTATTAAATAAGTAAATAATTTAAATAAATTTCTAATTAATATATGAATATAATTATTAAGAGAGAAAAAAAWCATATTAACCGGTATTATGTATTGTTTTTCAATTATATAATCATGCGTTCAGATCGGGGGTATCGATGAAAATTGTTTGTCTCATCTGTCGTAACCAGAAAACATATGGCTCTATATATTCACCGGTATGTCGGCGCTTATGTATGTTAAGGCACGGGACACCAGTGTACAGGCATTACCTRTCAGTATATTACGTACAGTTGGACAYCACAGTCGGGAAATTAATGAAAGTGATGGTAGGGTTGGTGGGGTTAGTTAGTAGTGTGTGTGTGTGTGTGTGTGTGTGTTAGGTAGGGSTGGTGTTGTGTRTAGTCATATTAAAATTGATATTAATTTTAGACGACTTTAATCGAAGCCCTCTATCCATAGCGCAGCCCACCCCAGTCAGGCCACTCGGGGGGGGGGGGGCGGGAAAATGCCGTACAAATGTCCGCATGTGGATTGCGGCCACGGCGGTTTTCCGGTTCACCCAACACTWCTAGTCATAAAYACCGGTCAACAAACAACACGTACGCATCAATACTRTACTACTKKTWRACCAACAACTAGTAGCCAATCAAATGCCAGCAATTTATTTATATAAAAAACCAGTTGAGAATGCTTTAAAAGCATTTCCATACGAATTCCTTAACTTAAAAAGGAAAAAAAWTTWAAMAAATMAAAAAAAATTAAAAAAAATTGTAGCGGAGCCTGGATTCGAACCTATGTCCTCGTGGGACAGACAGACAGACTTTTAGAATGYATATACGTATTCCTTTCAGGAATTCGTGAAAAGTTTCCTGTGGGAGGGGAGGCGGGGGTATATAACAACTACAGTATTAATAGTGTTATTAATTAGTTGTACGTTATTTATTAACTATTCCTAAAAAACACGTACTATATGTGTGTCGACTATATGATAGGTTCGCCAGTGACGTCATATTCGGCTCACGCATACATTTAAGCCATTTTCCAGTCAATTATCAATAGCTAGTCCTGTCGGCCGACTGTCGGGTCGAAGATTTTTTTTTTCACAGTCGGTGTTACCGATGTTTGACCATATAGTTGATACATAACTCAATTTGATCGACACTAGTATATCAAACAACCAAATATCCACTAACTGTCTGTGCTGTTGCTGGTATACTAAACTTATGTATAGTTTTGCATTTTAATTGCATTACACTATCCATACTATCAATTGACTGACCAAAACTACTGGTTCCCCGTTTATTAGGTATATAATAATTGTATGGCATTTGATGATTACTGTTTTTTTACTGATTACTGATGTATAGCTTGAATATCATGTATATATATGATATATTGTAAATTATAAAAAAAATAATTAAAAATTTAATAATAATAAAATATATTAATAATAATTTTAATTTATATTTATATCAGATAATTAAGAGATGAATCATTGGTGATATATAAAAGATACGATTATTCAAACAATTATTATTGAACTAAACTATAGTTGTGTCCAATAATACCACTACCACTACAACTACCATAACTATCATACATATTATACATACAGATAATTGTTTGGATCAGTAAATTATAAGACAGGTTTGTCCGTATGTTTAACCATAATATTATGTTTAGATGACAAACACTGTATACATGAGCTCAATATATATATATCAATTATATGGTAAATCTATATATAAAAAAATATGACATCAACTATATGTGTGTCTTATTATGATTGCATACCTTTCATACCCGATCAGCTAAAAGCTGTCCCCATTTCCCCACTCCCTCCCTCCCGAAGATCCAACAAAATTTATTTAATTTTGATAATTAGTTGAAAATATTAACTCATGACATGTGTGTATATATTTACAGTTTAGTGTAATGTCTGACAATAATATAAACATTAAACAAGTTTTATCATTAGATAATATTACATAAGAGAGAAAAAGAGAGACCCCTATAGTATTAGTTCATACATACAAATGTTTTACTGAAATTACTTTATAAAACTTTAGAGAGAGAGAGAGAGAGAGAGAGAGAGAGAGAGAGAGAGAGAGAGAGAGAGAGAGAGAGAGAGAGAGAGAGAGAGAGAGAGAGATAGACAGATAGACTCATATAATATTATTCAACAAAAGTTTATCGCAATTTTTTTATCATACAATTAATAATATAAATGCAATGTATTTACCGATTTCAGGATCAGGTATTTATCACCAAAAAAACATTTGCACCGATTAAAGGCAATGGGCCCGAGAGAGGCACCTGAGAATTGGGACTACGGTTTCCCTGATTTGGCTGACATAGAAAACAATAACAATGCCGGTATGGCAGCCGCCGGTGCCGCCGCAGCCGCTGCTGTAAACAATGCCAACGAACAGTTTGTCGCCGATAACAATGGTATACCTGAGATCGGGATTCCAGTGGCCGGTATTCATCCCCCGCCGCCACCACCTCCTCCTCCTTTCCCGCAAATTAATCAAACAATTGATATACCAGAGATTCAAGCAGCCATTGACGCTGCCGTCGGCAACCCGGCTAACGTAGAAGTGCCACAAATTATAAGAGATGCTGTAGCACAGGTAGTACAACACGAGGCCAACAACAACAACCAGGCACTGCCCTACGCTATCTATCGATTGGGTAAATAATTCTATTAGTAATATATAAATATATATTAATTTTTTAAACAAAAATAAACTGATTTTATTTCATGATTGATTAGATATTAATCGTCCGGGTTATCTGCTATACATAGCTGTGCCAATTGGTGGCCATATGGATTATAATCCCTGGCCTCGTATACTAGTCCTGCAAACCGTTGACTATGTTCAACCAATTGTACTGTAATATTAGTTCCCGATACTACCTGTGCCAATATACTAATATACAGTTACATCTAAATATTTAACTTAAAAAAACAAAACACTATCAAAAACTTACTATATGTTAGTCTAAAAAACTATCTATTTTTCCTGTCCTGTCCTGTCCTGTCCTGATCTGACCTGTCCTGTGTTACGATGATTTCAATTTGTATTAAAATATTATTCCCGTGAATACAGGACACGAAAAAATAGTACTGTACTTTAAAATATAGAAAACGATTATTACCGGTAATATTAATAATAATATATTTGAATCTTAATTATTAATTTTTTCATATTTATATTTTAATATAAAATATAATAAGAAAATATTTTAAAAGTATTTTTTATAAATTTTTCTATTTTTATAAAAAACATTACTTTTTTAAACAGATAAATTGTAAACTTATATAATATTTTACTATATATATATATATAATTCCAGTTTTATTAATTTTATATATGTAAAATTTTTAAAAACTATTAAATTTTATTTATCTATTTATACTCWAAATATCGTATTATTCATAATCAAAGTCATAAATTAATTTTAAAAAAAACAAATAATTTTATTATTTTGCATTTATTATTCAATTATTTGTATATTTATAAATGAATTTTTTTAACTGAATGTTATCATATTATAATTATGTTATAAACAAAATATTGTTAAAATAATATTAATTTAATACCAAAAAAATTATTGTTATAATAAGTTATTTGTAATATTTGTTTTTTGATTTGTTTAAATTTAAATGTTAAAAATTAGTTGTTTAGTCAAAAAAAATTGCAAAAAATGTTTAAATAATTAGTCAAATTGAATAAATAAAAGAATTATTAGTAATTTATTTTTTAAAAAAATTGAATAATGCACACACACAAAAAATCTAACAATTACCTAGATTGGATTCGAACTCACAACTCATATCGGTGGTTGGGATGGTGGGGAATCAATAATAGTATCGGGGGTTGGGCAGGGGGGGGGGTACCACATACATGTACATTATTAGTTATACCAGATCTATGCATAGTGTCGCTATACGACTATCCAACATTTGAGCTATTGATATAATATAATAAATAAAAGCCATTTTTATTTTTAATTGGGTTCTGTTAAAGGATAAGCCACCTAAAAACTAGTAGTATAGCTACCCTAACCCCATCACATATATATATATATATATATATCTACACAATTTGAAATTTAATTGTTTTTAATTGTGTGTTGTGTGTATAGTATCAATAATTATTAGCTAATATATTATGTATATTTTCAAGTAGGTATTTATATATATAACTATATATATATACAAACACCAACATTCAACTAAACTGATTGCTAAATCAGGGATCAATTGATGGGCGAAACCCCCCGACTGATACTCGACTGACAACAACTAAATTAGCCTCTAAATACCCCGGGTATGTCCTCTACTCATTGACATTGTTTTTCAAGTATTATCTGTTTAATTATTTTATTTACCAAAAGTATTGGTCATAACTGTTCCCTCGGAAGTCATTGGACACCACAATCATATCACTTGTCACAGACAGGTGTGGTCAACCTCAGCAGCAATTGTTTGGATCAGTAATAATTATAAGACAGATTTTCTGCGTATGTTTAACCATAATATTATGTTTCGATGACAAATACTGTATATATATATCAATTGTATGGTAAATCTATATATATAAAAAATATGACATCAACTATATGTGTGTCTTATTATGATTGCATACCTTTACCCGATCAGCTAAAAACTGTCCCCATTTCCCCACTCCCTCCCTCCCGAAGATCCAACAAAATTTATTTAATTTTGATAATTAGTTGAAAATATTAACTCATGACATGTGTGTACATTATTTAGAGTTTAGTGTAATGTCTGACAATAATATAAACATTAAACAAGTTTTATCATAAGATAATATTACATAAGAGAGAAAAAGAGAGACCCCTATAGTATTAGTTCATACATACAAGTGTTTTACTGAAATTAATTTATAAAACTTTAGAGAAAGAGAGAGAAAGTGAGAGAGAGAGAGATAGATAGATAGAGAGAGAGTGAGAGAGAGAGAGACAGACAGATAGACTCGTAAAATATTATTTATCAAAAGTTTATCACAATTTTTTTTATCATACAATTAATAATACAAATGCAATGTATTTACCGATTTAAGTATCAGGTATTTATCACCAAAAAAAATCATTTGCACCGATAAAGACAATGTGCGCGGACAGATACCCGCCGCCCGACCAGTGGAACTACGGTTTCCATGATTTGGTTGACATAGAAAACAATGACAATCCCGGTATGGCAGCCGCCGGTGCCGCCGCTGCTGCCAACGGACAGCTTGTTCCCAATAATAACGGTATACCTGTTATCTATATTCATCCCCCGCCGTCACCACCACCACCACCTCCTCCTCTTCAACCGCAAATCAATCAATCACTTGTGATACCAGAGCTTCGAGTAGCCATTGCCGCTGCTGTCGCCAACCCGGTTAACATACAAGTGCCACAATGTATCAGACAAGCGGTAGCACAGGCAGCACAACAACACCAGGCCAACAACAATCAGGCACTGCCCTACGCTATCAATCTATTGGGTAAATAATTATATTGCAAATAATTTTTTACAATAATAAACTTATTTTTTATGATTGATTGATTGATTAGATATTGATCGTCCGGGACATTTGCTATACATAGCTGTGCCAATTGGTGGCCATATGGATGATAATCCCTGGCCTCGAATACTAGTCCTGCAAACCGTTGACTACGTCCAACCAATTGTACTGTAATATTTAGTTCCCAATACTACCGGTGCCAAAGTACTAATATGCAGTTACATCTATAATATTCAGCTTAAATTTATTAACTTAAAAAACAAAATACTATCCATTACTTACTATATGTTAGTCTAAAACATTGTCTATTTTTCTACCTGTCCTGTCCTGTCCTGATCTGACCTGACCTGTGTTACGAAAATTACATGACATAAAAAATACATAACGATTATTACCAGTAATATTAATAATATATTTGAATCTTAATTATTAATTTTTAATATAAAACATAATAAGAATCTTTTTTAAAGTATTTTTTTATATATAAAAATTTCTTTTTTAAACAGATAAATTGTAAATTTATCTAATATTTTCCAATATATAAACTGTATATTGTATATATAGGGTATATATATATACATATATAATATCAATTTTAAAAATTTTAGATATGAATTTAAAAAAAACTATTTTATTTAATTTAATTTTTCTATTTATAATCTAAATAACGTATTATTCATAATCAAAGTCATTAATTAATTTAAAAAACAAATAATTTTATTATTTTTCATTTATAAGTCATTTTTTTTGTATATTTATAAATATATTTTTTAATTGAATGTTATTATTATAATTATGTTAAAAACAATATATATATATAAAATGTTAAAAATTAATTCAATACCAAAAAATTGTAATGTTTGTTTTTTTTAATTTGTATAATTTAAATGTTGTCTATGTTAAAAATTTTTTGTATAGTCAAAATTGAAAAATGTTTATATAATTAGTCAAATTAAATAAATAAAATCTATTATTTAATAATTTGTTAAATACTTTTAAATAATTATTTAATTTGTTTTTCAACCAAATTTAGAAAAATAAAATAAAATAATTTATTTTATACATTTAATATTTAAAATAAATAAAATGATGAATATATTTGTGTTAACTTATTTAATTATAACAATAAATAATATAAAAAAAGTAACTTTAAATTATATAATTTATATTACAAATGAAAATCTCCGTTTATATAATCATAATACATATTTTTAAAGTCAATTGTTTTATGAAAATAAAATTTTTAAACTTAATCTAAAATTGTATAATTTTTATGTATTAATTAATTAAATTCGTTAAAATTTAAATGTATTTATAAAACTATTAACTAAAAATAATTTTCTATTATTTAATTTAATAATTTTTTTTTACATAAATATATGTATTTACTAAAAATATTTATAAAAATTATACGTGACTTTATATTATAAATATATATGCAATATTTTTTTTTAGGTAAATAAAGATGAACATGATAAAAAATAAACTGTTTAATCTTACATGCGTTAAAAAGCTATCATAAAATACTTTAAATTATATATATATATATATATATATATATATATATTTGATTTTAAAATTATACAATTTATTATCATTTTATTATGTCACTGTATAGTAATAAACAGATAATATATTTATACTTTTATCTTATTGTAATAATTTTTTTTCTCTCTCTCTATCTCTAAAAAAAACATTATATTTCATTCTGTATGTAATTTGCAAATAATATATTTATCTATAAATTTGTTTATTAGTTATTAATATAGATTTATATCTTCTAATCAACTGTTTTGTCGAATAAGTTCAGAATACTTCAAATACTATACTAATTCAAGATTATATTTTTAAAAACAAACGTTATGTCTATAAATATGTTTGTTTTACTTTTATTATTTAGTTTATTTAATAATTTATTTAAAAATTATATGATTAATAATTTAGTTGACATATCACAGTTGTATATCTAATTGGTTTTATGTGGTGTACATAATGTCGGTTAATAATAATAATAATATCCGATATAATTATTCGGACACTATCATAATGGATGACAGCAATGATATTATTGTTATTAGCCAATTGTCCGATACTGATGCTAACACTGACCATATTGACGGACAGTTATCAATAGATGGCCATAATATTTTGGATGATATGACTATACTTTCGGAGTCATCATCATTGGCCGGAAGTGATGAGCAATCGGTAGAACTTATCGACGAACCAATTATTCCTGTGATTCCAGACCTACCCGAAGTCAATCACGACTCCGACGATAACAACTGTCTAATAGCTCGTGTGCCTCAATGTGTCCGACAATCTGTCGAACAGTTAGCTCAACAAGAATTGGTCAACAATCAGATACCACCACAACTACTAGTGAACTACTCTATCACACCATTAGGTAATTATTTGTTTTAAAAATATTAAATTTTTAAAATTAATTATTATTATTATATTGTATTTTAGTGATTGAAATTTCCGGTGTCGTACTATATATAGCCGTACCAATCGATGGCACCGGTGTTGGCGGTAATAATAATAATAATAATAATAACGGGACACAGATTATAGTCCTTCAAACGGCACAAAACGTCTATTCAATTGTGTTATAATTTTTTTTAAAAAAAATAATTGATATTTTTTTCAATAAGTAATATAATTTTGAAATTAAGAAAAGTGCAATAATTTTTCTTGTATTTATTGTTGTTGATTACTATTGAGAAACTAAACACTACTGATAATACATTTTTCAAATTTTTTAAATTTATTTTTACTGATTTACTGTTATATATATTTTATTTTATTTTTTTAATCAATTTTTTAAAATAAAAATTGAATTGTTAAACTAATGTTATTATTATTATAGTTGAAATCTATTATCTTGAAAACAAACACACACATACATACAAATAAGCTTTTTATATTATATTTAAAAAAATTCTACTGTATAATTTAATCGAATTATGATGAAATATTTATTTAAAAAAAAAATTATTTATAATTAAAAAAATTAGTTAAAATTAAATTTTGCGGCACTATATAAGTAATATTTTTTTTTGTCTATCACATTTAGTTTGTTACTAAATAAATTATAATATTTTGTTGTTGTTGATACATATTATAAATTTGTTAAACAATAAAAATCATATCCGTCATAGACAACTTTTATTTTTTTTGAAATAAATAAATAAATATCTAATCTAAAGTGTTTTTTTTAATAATTTTGATGATTAGATTTATTTATATTTTAATATACAAATATTTACTTATTTTTTATCATATCAATTGTACCACAATTATAGTACCACGGTATATACTGTATAATAAACTCATGAATATATATATAATTACATGATATAAAAATAAGTAAATATGTATAATTATATTTATTTTTGTATATTTTTATTATATTTATATGGGTAATATAAGCTAGATAAATTAAAACAAATTATGTACAACAATTAATTTTATATAATCTTAATATTTTATTTCATAAATTTAATTAAAAATATAGGACTTCAGCTACTATTACTGTTAGATAGATCTTATATTTTAAAACATTACATACAAAACTTATATATAGTATGCAGTTTTTTTTAGGTACGTAACATAACTACACAATGGACAGGTAGGTAGTGTGTGAGAGAGAGAGAGAGAGAGAGAGAACTAATAGAGAAAATAAGTGAGAGTTAATATAAAAAAGTTATATCAAGTATAATATAATTGTTTAAGTAATATGTCGTTAACACTAATGTTTGCAGTGATAATAATATTGATAATAACTAACCAACTTTTCAAGGTTTTTATATAAAATATATGATATATTTATATAAAAAAACTTACTATTAATTRTATTATCTTATGTTATTTTTAAGCATCCATACAATGTCCGACAATAATACAGACAACAATTACTGGGACAACATTTTTTCCAATATGATTATAAAACTATTTTTTTTGTTGAAGAGTATCTCGAAGCTGATGGTGATAGTGGTGGTGGCGGTGACGACATCAATGGTTAAATTGATGGTAATATTGATGATGACGATGACAACAACAACATTTGCCAGTTTATTAACACCGATACTATTGGCATAAACCAAGCACTAGATGAACCATGATGTTTACCTTGACATTGACCTAGATGTTATGATATAGGCAATGTTACTATTAAATACTACTACTGATAGTAAATCCCTACTATTGGTTCATTGCATTTTTTAGCATCACTTTACACAAAACTGCATATATGGTATACAGGTTTTACGTAAGCAACATATACTTACACACAGGTAGGACAGGTAGTTAGTGATAGTAAAGAGCTATTAAAGAAAAATAATAAGAGAGAAAGTTAAAAGAGTTAAAAATCAATGTATAACATAATTGTTTAAGTAATATGTCGTTAACACTAATGTTTACAGTCATAATAATAATAAATTTTATAAGGTTTTTATATACAAAATATATGATATATTTAATAAAAATAACATTATTTTAATATTATCTTTATATATATATATATATTTTTTTAAGTATCCATTCAATGTCCGACAATAATACAGACAACAATTACTGGGACAACATATTCAATGATTATGAAAGTATTTTTCAAGAGGACAGTAATCTCGAAGCTGGCGGTGACCAAATCAATGGCCAAATTAATGATAATAATGATGAGGAGGACGATGACAACAGCGACAACAACAACAACACTAATGGCCAGTTTGTTTCCGATACTATTGGCATAGCCATGGCATTGGATGTCATTGACCTAAATTTTATGATAAATGAGCCATTAGTACCGGTAGATGCCGAACATCAGCAGCTAATACTACAACATCAACCTCAAGTAAACCTACCCGAAGCCAATGGACAGGCAGTTAATGTGATTCCCGACTTAGTTTAGTATTAGATATCGATTTATTTATAAATCAATACTAATAATTGGATTTTCTTTATATATATATTTTTGAAATTTATTCAACTAATTACTTACAGCTTATCAATTATTGGTTACATATTTTATAGACGATAATATTAACTAGGTAATCCTGTTTTATTATATCTATTTTGTACTTTTATATAAAAAATAATAATTTTGTTTAAATTTTAGATAACTATAATATATTAAGATTATATTATAATTCAATAATTTAGTTAATTAGTTATCACAATAATATTTAATTTATTTAATAGATTTAAAAAAAAATATTTAATATTTTGTTTGTTTTTTGTTTTGTTTTAATTTTTAATATTTAATACATTTTTTATAATACTGTATAAGTAAATTGTTTATAAATTGATATGTATTTACTTAATTTTTTGTTATTGTAAAAAATCTAATATATTAGTATAAAAGTTTATTAATTAAATTAAATTTTAARCTTATTTAACAATAATTATTATTTATTTCATAGTTAAATAAATCCCTAAATACTGTTAAATTTAGATAGATTATATTATAATTTAATATTTTTAGTTATTAGCTATCATAATAATATTTAACTTAATTAATAGATTTCTTTTGTTAGTTAATTATTATAATTTAATATTTTAATTTTTTGTTTGTTTTAATTTATAATATTTATTACAGTTATTACATCTAATGTGATAATAATTTATTATTATAGATAAATTATTATAGATATTAGTATTATATAAGTAAATTGTTTATGATTTGTCATGTATTTAATTAATTTTTTGTTGCTGTAAAAATCTAATATATTAGGTATAAAAGTTTATCAATTAAATTAATTTTTAAACTTATTTAACAATAATTATTATTTATTTTATAGTTAAATAAATCGGTAAATACGGTAATATGGGATAAGTTTGTAGCGTATGATAGCGTGTAAGTTGAGTGCACACACACACTCAATACATACACAAATTTTTAGTTAAATTAAAGATATAAAATCATTTTTTAATTATATTTTTTTCATAAAACAACATTTTTAAATAAGTAATAATTAAATTTTTTTTTGAAATTTGTATATAATGTTAGTATTTTTCATATACTTGTAAATTTAATTTTCCAATTCTCTAAATACTACACAATAATAATACATAAATACTTTTATATATATATAAAAGATTATATTATAATTGAATATTTTAGTTAAGTAGTTATCACAATAATATTTAATTAATTTAATAAATTTTTTAGTTA